>NC_084982.1:15092027-15392027 GCF_963691925.1 Scomber scombrus
TGCATTCATTACATTAATGAATCAAATATGAATAAGTGTTCCTCTTCACAACTCATTACCATAAACATTAATATTAATGTCATTATGTGGTGATGCTGAGCTAATATTAATTATTTAATGATGTGTTTCAATATGCCAGTGTTTGCAAAATGAAAAAGGAAACCAAAATACTCTTTGTAATTGTTGCTTCAAATACACAAATTAGTTGATGAGAACAATTGTGCAAAACATTTTCCACTAATCATAATTAACATGCTCACAATTTGCAGTCTGTCACTGAGCTGCAGACAGGTAGAGGCATTGTCTGCTCTCGATCTTTAAGCTTCTCACAGACACATCTGTTTGGAATAACAATGTACATCTGCTGAAAATCATTGGATTTCATGCAGCTGCATTTTTCTCTGTGCATGGAAGCTTTTTAGCAAACATGATAAAAAGTGTATGATGGGAAAAAATACATTACCATTTCTAGAGATTAATTAAAAAAAATACACATATTTATTATATTTTACTGACATGGAGCTACTTGGTACATTGATATCTACACACAGTGATCACACTCAGGAAATGCTAGTCATGAAGAAAACAACATATTATGGCATACATCTCAGCTCTGTGCCCCAAATATTTTGAAAAGATGTTGCACGTTCATGTTTACGAAACCAAAGGCATCAACAAGCTGGTTGTATTTTACCGCTACTGAAACGCTGGCTGTCAGCAGAGCTCCCATCAAAAGCACTGGTAACATCCAGTGCCTAGAGCGTCTGGCTCTGTCCTCTTTTTCAGCCAGACCAGTCTCTGGCAGCTGCACGCAAGCACACTGGCCGAGGTCAAAGCTGTCACTTCAGAGGGCACTGTCAAATCTCAGCCAGCGCTGGATAATGTGTGAGTGCTCCCTACAATCACCCAGATGTTTTCAATCAGCTGGGCTTCTCCTATCCTTCTCACCCACTTTCAGCACTGTCTGAATTTTGGAGTGCCACCATCGCCTGCTGGAAACATTTTATGAAAGTGAAAGAGAAAATCTAATTAATTGAAACCTGTACTGACATTTTCAATGATAATTAGTAGTTTTTCCCCAGTCTCATCACCTTAACTCTTGGCACATTCCATTCCTTTTGAAAGAAAAGGTGTGTGTGTGTGTGTGTGTGTGTGTGTGTGTGTGTGTGTGTGTGTGTGTGTGTGTGTGTGTGTGTGTGTGTGTGTGTGTGTGTGTGTGTGTGTGTGTGTGTGTGTGTGTGTGAATAAACTGTGCAATGATCACTTTTTGTGGGCAGCTTTTGAAATTTCTGTAAGATAAATTTCAATTAAACATGTTAAAAACTTGTGAATGTGAATGTGTGTGAATATGTAGGTGGTTGTGGTGTGTTTTTCTGGCTCTTAACTTTTATTACATCCATATCCATTCCATGTGTCGACTATGTTTCCCATCATCATGGCTGATAGCTAAATAGCTTAATTAATCCCATATATAACTGTTGCGTGGTACAGATTATATATAGGTATCTGGTAAAAGCAAGTTTTTACATCTTGCAGATTGTGAGAGCTAAATCTGTCTGATTTGACAATCTTAACCTTTTACATTTTGCCCAGTGACCTTGTTTCCAAGGCAAATGGACCAGCAGCAATAGCAGGATGAAAGGAATAAGAGACGTTAACTCACAGTACATATAGATAGATAAACTTACTTAAGTAACAACTATTTAATATATCATTTTAATAGATTGTATGCTTTTTACAGAGCTATATGCCGCTTTGGGCATGAAACTATTTTAACCCTGTTATAAATTAAATAACAATAAAAGGTAATAAAAATACAAATTGACAAATTCTGGGTGAATTGTATCACTGTGAACTCTTACTTGCCTTTAGGCGGAAGTACAATCATTCTTTGTTTCATAGATTTATTATCAATGAGCAAATATGGTGAGAAGTGAAGAAGATGAAGCAAGTGTGAAATACTTTATTGCAACTTTCATGTTCAGACAGTACCTTCATGCCACAAAATAAAGATTTGTTTAATTGCAACGCCACAAACGATTGAGACACAGAAAACATTTGCAATAGTGGAGACGAGGGTATCACAATGCATGGAGGGTGACAGGTGAAGGCTTCATAGGAGCCCAACAGCAACTTTTTGTCCAGGAGCCCCCCAACAGAGTAAACTGCTGTGTAAGCATCAATATTGTTACATCTGGTGGTCAGTGGTTCTGAAACTTAAGATAAATCTTTACAATGTCTCCATTATTAAAACAACGTTAGGAATTACTGCAAAAAACACAAACAAATAAAAAAAACATCAAATGTGACTGATGACATTATTTAATTCTCTATACTTGTACCTCAAGGACCAAAAATGAATCGTGCTTGACTTCACAATGGCACAACAGTGAGACAAGGCGTGCCTCAACCATCTAATGCAAATTACAACAATTTAGAGTGTTGTATTCAGCGGGAGACCATTGCTAAATGGTCAGACAAGCTAGTCACAGATATTAAAATAAATTATGTCTAATTTGAATTTTAGTCACGCTACATTAACTAATAGAAAGTTATTAACATTTCAAAAGACAGGGAAAAAAAGCTTTTGCCTGCAAAATTAACAGTGGCTGGGCTGACCTGTAAGCCATGCAGTCTGATCACTGTAATGACAGCGTAATGGCATATTTACATTAAAATCTGGGCAGCTAATATGGGATTCAGAATGGGAGGCTCAGTCAAGGATTATTTAGTCTGGCCTGCTGGCCTCTCGCTGAATGTTTCTTTCTTAACTTCAATACAAAGCAGAAAGTTCTCATTTCATGACTATTTATGTGGCCGGTCTCTGTGCCCCCCCCCCCCCCCCTAATGTTCTCTGTAGTTCCAACCCTTTATCTTTCATCTCCTCTCTCTTTTCCCTCCTTGGTCTTTTAAAGGCAATTATCATTTCACTTCAGAAATGTCAGAATCCTACACTTCAGCTGTATCTTGAGGAGCCTTGTTGGGATGAATGAAATTCCTCACCGACAAAGATGAGTAGCCCTCTCCAACCAAACCGAAACCTTCTGATATACCAGCCTTTGAAACAAGAGAGGAATTTCTTTCCATTTTAAATATTCTTAATTTGTTTCCAACCTTCTTTGATATTCTTCAAGAAACTGCTGTGTTATTTCAAGATATAGGATGTTAGCGTGGAAGTGAATCACACTGGTGGGTTTTCTGGTTTAATTGGTGTGATAGCAGTGAAGGAATGACATTCTTGCAATGTAGAGTAGATTAAGCTTTGAATTTGCCTGGTTATTTTATTTTATTTTAAGTATTGCCACATTATCTACTGAAACGTCAGGAAAAAAATGAACCATGCCCATCACAAGTTCCAACAGCCCAATGTGACATCTTTAAATAGCTTGTTTTGTCTGACGAACAGTCTAACACTCAAAGTTATTCAGTTTACAATGATTTAAACCAGAGAATAGCACTAGAACCTCACATTTTGAGAAACTGGAAGTTGTGAATGTTTAACATTTGTCCCATGTGTCCCACATGTTAAGTCTTTGAAGGCTTTGACCATGCTGTCTCACTTTACCTTGGGATGAATTTTGAAGTGCCACATTGCACTCTGCAGGACTGCTGGCTGTGAATATTGGAATCTGACATCCTGCAGGTGGGATGAGGTGATATGTATTTAAAAATGCAAAATGACATCTAATGTTTAGCGTTGCTGCTTGTTTCCCAGACCCAGGGCGGACCTGACCATCTGCTCCCCTGGTCAGATGGAGCTAAGCTTTTGGCAGCGCTCAGAATCGTTCCATTGGCCTCCATCTCAAAGGACACCCAGTATTATCAGATTTCTCTTGCCTAGAACAACCGAGACAGTGGCACTATAAGAATAACAATATGGTTAGAGGAGGAAGGGGGTGGAGGATAAAATGAGTAGAATGCAGGGAGTGGGACAACAATAACAACAAGTTGTCTTGCTAGCAGCCAGATACTGTCACATTACGGATGGAATCACTTCAGAAACATGGAGAATTAATATCCTAATGAAGCTTCGAGTGGCCATTAGGTGTGTGTAATGTGGCTCCAGGGGGCTGGGATAGATGTCCAGCAGCTTTCGGCCCTTATTTGCGCGCAGTCACCTCGCTAGTTGCTTTTATTAGGGTAACATTAGAGGAAAAGGGAGGCAACAGACAGATAGCGTTTTATTACTGTGGTTCCCAGGGAGCCATGCTCTACCTGTCACAGGCACACAAAGCATGCTGTTTTAGTTCATTTTGCAGCTAAATGTCTCTTTTACAAATGTCTCTGTCTACGGAACAACATTTGGGCTATTATCACCAGAGTGTTCCAGTGTTGTCTGGATATGAGTTATTTGGTGTAATGTTTCAAACTGTGTGAAAGGATTTCTGTGCAGACCACCCTGAATACAAATTTCATTCACATTTTTCATTCACATTAATAAACTCCATTTCTCTCTTTTTTCCCCACCTCTCTCTCTTTTTCTTTTGACAGGACTATTGCCTGCCTCTGCTTTTTATCTCCTTACATTTTCACGGAATGAATTGCTATCCACTGTCACTGGGCTCTGACCAAGAATTCATTTTTAGTGGGTCAAATGTTTCAGAATGTCATCTTTGACAGGAACCAACCAGCACAATGAATACAACGAAAGACACGGCCTGCTGATTTTTTCTTTTTTTGTTCGATCACAGCATACACTTACGAATGGTAACCATGCGGTGCACAACAAAGCACGGGCACACAGTGTCTATGTGAAATCAATATTGAATCAAAACACTCCCCACTCATGAATAAAAAAAACAAAAAAAACAAAAATGAAAAATGGTAAGGGGGGCTATTGGAACTGCAGGACTCTACAGTCAGCTAATGAAGGTTATGTTGCATGGCAGAATTCAGTAATTGCAACGCACAAGTGAGGTATTAGACAGGATGTAGCTAATGGAAAACAATCACATTTAACATGGCTCCTTGGTTCTAGCTGTTCAATAAGTGAGCAGCAGGCTGGCTCACAGCAAACAGGAGGCAAGGGGGGGGGGTTCGCACGGCACAGGGTATTAATGTGATCGGACTATAACAGACAATCTATTTACAGTGTGCTCTGGGGAGCTAATAAACAAATGTTGAGTAATTTCAGCCAGCAGTAATTACCCTTGCAGCTGACAAGGAGAGTGTGATACTCTCTCCTTCACCTCCAGCTCAGTCCAGGAGGTGTGGGCTTGTCGGAGTGGTCCTCCTCTGCTCATATAGATGTGGCTGCTGGCCAGCAGTCAAAAGCAGAGGATCATTTACAGTACACTGCTTCTCTCTGTGCACCAGGGTGTCAGATTCCACACGCCATTGTTCTGCTTTGCTTTGGCAACAGCTCAGCACAAATGAATATGGTAAAACTGGAGCATGTATTTAGTAGTAAATGCACAGATTCACAAGGTGTAGAAATTGTACATAGATGTGTTTAAATTGTTTCCATATAATCCAAGAAAACTCACAGAAAAGTAGTTAGCCAGCTTGAGTGGTAATTAATATGTGTACATAAGTTTAGTGAGACGCCTCACTTCCTTCAGCCACATGCTATTGCCCTCTAACCCCATTTATAAATCACTGGAGGAAGAGAACAAATATTAAGTTTAGGAAGCAAACAAATTACTTTGCAGGTTATACAGGCGAGAAGGCCAGAGGCATCTTTATCCAGGGGGCTCAGTCTTGATCCTTCAGTTAAGGTGAAATAGATTTTTATGCAAACATGTCTATATTGATCACTGTGCCCTTCTTTGATGGAACAGGATGGAGAAAACTGCATTTAATTAGATAAAGATAATCATTACAGAATAATCATTAAGAGAACATGTTTACATCAGCCAAGAAAAGTCTGTTGCACACTCAACTATTTCAAATACTAATGTGTGGATAGAGTATCACCAGTTTTAGTGTAGTAGGTGACCATTTCCACACTATGCTGAATTTATGTTGCCAAACTGATTACATTTATGAAAATATTCCTGTTAAAATGTGCTTAACAGTAGGATCATTTTTTTTTAAGAAGCTTGTGCCAGGCAGTGATATGTTTTATTGCAGATCATGCCTGCAGTGCATTAGCCGTAGCCCCCTCTGTCTTTCTGACCAGTATGGCACAAACAATGCCACATATCAGATCCCTGCATTCTCTCCAGAATAACAAGGAGGGAGAGGAGCGGTGACGTGAGGGGTCCAGTCTGAGGGGCTGACAGACGGATAGTGAGCCAGCCTGTCCCTTATCCTCAGACAGGCAGATGTCCCCTCTCCCTGCGTGGCCGGCTGCTGACCAGGGGAGAGCCAGGCGGCTGCTGAAATGAAGAAACTTGAGAGCTCCTCAGGGGGTGAGCTGGTCATTTGATGTCCAGCACAAGGGCAGGGTGTGATGCTGAATGAGCTGAGAGAGAGAGACAGCCTCTGCAGTCTGTTACAATGGCCCAGCCTGATGGATAGGGAAGGAAGGAAAAATACTGAGCACAGACAGACCATTCCTATATTTCATCTTTTTTTGTATGAGGGGAAATGCTCGTGAAGCACATGCAGGAATTTGGTGCGAGACTAACATGGGGGACAAATAATTAAAGCTGCACAAGTGTCTGTTCACAAAATCCCCCCAGAAATGCATATCTAGTATGTATCACTATTAGTTCTTTGAATTGTTTGCAACAATTTAGCTATCAACTTTGTTATGACTAAGAACTGTTCATGATAGCACACATAGACGATGGGGGAGTTACACTGACGCAATCTGAACTGAAGTCCCATTGAAATATGTGAAGTACAGTCACAATGGAGCCATGGCATCTTTCTTACCTGGCCTAGGTTCAGTGTTACAGGCAGTGGAGAGCCCTTTGAATACTACAGAGAGGCTGAGATGAGAGGAAGCCCTGCCTGCAGAGGGATCAACCATGCCGGAGTGCCAGCACCACAGTGCTGTAATTAATCGCCAGTGATGGCAGCCTCTGTACTGCAGCCCTGCTCAACTTCTCCCTCACGACAAAACCTGCGGTCATGAGACGTTAGGCAACATTAACTGCCCGTACCATTTCCATTTTCTGAAAGGGAGTGGTGGTGTATGTGTGTGGAGGAGAGGGGGTGGAGGTGTCCCGGGGTGGGTCTGTAGATATAAGACTACCGTGGGGGCTCAGGCGAGGAGAGCGACGGTGCATAAGCCATGGCTGTGTACCTTTCATCTTGGAGGAGATTTGGAGAGGTTTCAGACCACAGAGACTTCTTAATTCTCACTAATTCATTTGCGTTCCAGATTCACTGGGCCTGGGATAACCTGAGAATGATAATGAACTCGCAAGGGGAGTGCATGGTCCCTTGCCTTTGAATGTGCTCAGAATAGATTCAGATAATCTTTCCTACTGAATCTTTCTGGAAGAGAAGAATCCTATTAAGAGTGATTTCTTGTCATGAGACGTCCTCAAGTTGGGGAGGTTTAACTTAACCTGCACATATAACCTGCTGTCTGAGGACATACCCCTGACATGATCGTTCTTTTAAAACACAAAAATGTAATATGGATGTAACCATGAGAAAACAGCAAGTTTTCGATTTTGAAATCATACTTTTTTAATGAATATTTATTTGCAAGCTGCATAAAGCTTGAATCAATAAACTCTACCCACCAGCTTATATAAAACAGTTTTTTTTCTACTTGAAAATCAGGCTTCATCCAAACAATGCATTATCATTACAAACAAGGGAGCATGCCATTTACATTTATGGATTGAAATACCAGTTACCAAGGCAAGCAAAGATTGCTGTGCAAAAATTGTTACCAATACTTTTTAGGCATCATTTGGCTTTAAGATTACAGACTGGCAACAGTTACCATTCTTTTACATTTTTGTTGAAAAGCAATTACATTTATGACAGTCACAAGCAAACAATCAGATCATTACTGAAACTGGGACTAAAATAATTTTCCATATGCTTCTTTATAACAGGCTGACAATGAATAGAGAGATTTTCTAGAGATTTATAGGTCTGTGGAGTTCTGAGGGATAGATTGCAAACTCTTGTGAGAAAAAAGAGAGAAAGCTGCCTACCTCAGGGCCGGGCTCATCTTTGGTCAGACAGAAGCAAGCTTAATTTGGGGGTCTGCCTGGGGAATTTCAAAGGAAAAAAGCTTTGAGTGACGCCAAGCTTGAGCTCCCTGATGTTAGTGAGATGAATGAAAGCAGGGTCTATAGGCTACAGGCCTTCTCACACTCCCACATTAACAGAGGTCTTTCAAGTTCTCATCAAGATAATTGTATAGGATGCCATAAAATGCGAAGCACTGCTTTAGAGGAACCAGGCAGCACTTGTCATCAGTCTGATTAAGTCACATTCACTTGTATGATAATATGTACTCACGTTAAGATAATTATTACGTAATAAAAGACAGTGTGTAATTGCTTTTGTAAAATAACTAGTGGTTATAGACTAATGAAAACTCACTTTAAGCTAACTATTACAAAGTTTGCAGCTATAACATTTCAATATAAAAGTATTTTATTTTTAAAACTTATTTCAATTAGTCATACTTTAAAGAGCTATGTAATGAACAAAATGAAGGACAATCATTTCCTAGCAGGTTCCCATTGCAGAAATACATGAATTCATTCTCTGCCTCTTGGTGTTTTTTAACAGAAGACTTACTGTGCCACTGTAAGGAACATTCTGGCCTTGCAATATAATGACCCAACATTTTGACAGGATCTAATATAAAGCTGCTCTTTATTCTGCAAACAATTCATGAGACGCAGGCATGGGAATGGCTTTAATCAATAGAAATGTGGGTGTACATGATTTATTCTGTGCTTTATGTACAAAGAAATCTCAGACATTGCTAAGCGTACAAGCTATTATAGGCCCCACTCAATTTTCTCTGAAAGCCTGTGTTGTGATGGTTGTTGCAGCAAGTATTTACAAGTGCTATCTGATCAGCCTCAGAGGCTTCCCAACGAGACAGATGATTAGGTACGGCAAACGAGCCTCATCACCAGCTAAAATTGATGACTCAATGCTGGATGACAGACAACTCTATTTGTATCAAGATAATGTGTTGGCAGGTCTGTATCAATCAAAACTGAGTTATTATTGAGCATAAAGAATGGCATTTGTAATATCATTAAATCCAGATATGCCTCCCTTCACATCTGGCAGGCAGCCATGCGTGTGAAAGGGGGGTTAAGGGACAGAGAGAGAGAGGCAAAGCAAGAAAAAGAAAAAAACACTTGGGGCAATCATTCCTGGCAGTGTGCTGGCAGCTGCAGTGTTTTTTGTAATTTCAATATGTTTCTGTGCACCTCAAGCTTGGGTGCAATAACAGCTTACAGATTGCTTATGTCATCAAATTTTGACAAACTTCAAATTTCTTTTGACCTTCATCTTTAGCCATCTGCTTTCAACTCTATTCTTTTCCTTGTTTTGGCCTTAGTCTATGTATTTTCACTCAACAGTAATTGTGTACCTGAAATAGGTCATGTTTTCAAGCTACTATCAGATTATTTCATACAACAGCAATTTACAGTTGTTAGTTTAGGTTTGATTGCTATTATTTAAATTAAATCTGTGTTAATAGGCTTCCTTGCCACTTGCAGGCTTGGAAATGTTCTAACTTTTATTAAAGTTGTTATGTCCTCTGTCAAATTAAACACCATGTATGTAGAAATTACATTTATCTGCAATTAAATTGTTTTTTCTATTTTTTTTTTTTTTTTTTTGGATGACATGCATTTTAGATGCATGACTCCAACACCAGAGACCCGGGTTCACATCCGGAGTCCTGCGTGTGGTTAGGTTTAGGCAACAAAAGCACATTGTTTAAACCTGCAGTATGGCACTTTTGCCTCTCCCTTCTGGCAGTGAGGGTAATTACACAAACACTTTCGACGTCATTGCTGCAGACCCCTGACGCCCTGGTGACAAAATGTGTTTGGGTCGCACTGAGTACAGTCCGCCCTGGTCAACAGCCACAAACCAATCATTGCTGGGTGATGTAAAATGCATCACTACCAGGCACTAGCGCGGGAAAGTCACCACTGACACGATATTAAAAACTCTGGTATACTGTGAAATATAGAGAGACTTACCTGATGCTGATAGGCTTGATCAGCATTGTGTGAACTCATTTGGCAAATGCTTAAATGTAGCAGACATTCATGTTTCACTCATATGTTAAGTATCAACATTTTTGCAACTTACCAAATACATTAATGACATTTCCTCATTATGTTGAGACGAAACGTCATTCAACCAACTTTATGTTTCTAGCAAAACATATTTGCTGTTGCAATTTAGTTATATGAGCATAATTTCTTGGAGACAGGAACGTGTTGAGGCGTGCAAAGACTTTTTAGCTGAAAACAGCTGTGCCCTAAAACAATGCTATGACAGTTAATCAAAACTGTAAAATGTCTGACAAGAAAACCAAAACAGCGCTGAAGAGCTCAGAGCTACAGAGTCCGATGATAATTCTTTGTGGATTTGTAAATATGAGCAATCTCTTTCATATGAGTGGACATTAGATCTTTGGTTAATATAAACATGTTGATTATAGCTGCTTTAATAAAAGAGTGTGAGATCCCCTTTAAAGCTCTCATTAAAACAGATCACCTTTCAACAGGAGTCCTCTTTGCCTTTGCATCAGTTCCATTACTTTAATCACGTATAGTGTGTATTCTTGTTTAGCACAGTCGGTTGTTGTCCTGTGATGTAAGAAAACTATCAACACTCCGGCAGATCAAAAGCATAATAGGGACCTCTTAAATAGTCAACGTGGCATTAAGAAGTATCTTGTTCCATGAGCTGGGGATCAGAGTAAACAACACGCTGCGTATAATATAGTCCTTCCACAGTTTGACATTTCCCTCTGATTTTCATATCTTTGCCTGAAATGACAGTCTATGTAACATGTGGAGGCCTTAAAAATGCCATGGCTGATATGAAATCAATTTGCATTTCCCCGGTGCCGGGATTACATGGCCCTGTCAGAGGACCCTGCAGATCTGGTGGAGATAATGACGTTATAGAGGGTGGCTTGCACAGTGGAAAGGATGAAATTGAAAGAGTGACGTTCTGTGTTTCCCATGATTGCCTTGACTGGAAGATGTGTGGCCATGGGACATGTACTCGTCTGTCTTTGCTCCCCATTAGCTCTACTTGTTCCCAGCCAGGGGTTAAGATAGACTAAAGACATCCACAAATCTGACCAGTCAAATCTTCTTTCTGTCAGTGATGGTATTTCAACAGTATCAACTTTTAAGTAAAGAAATTGTAAAAATGCATTACATTAATTTTACTCTATTGGTTACCTAATTGATGTTTCTAAACTTGTGGTGACCTGCAGCACATAAGAGCTCCAAATATTACAATTCATTAGAGATTTCATAATAGTAATTAAGATATTAATGACATGTCTACTATCAAACGTTTAGACAACTTTTGATGTTGTGCTTCAATTTATAGACAGTAATTAATATAGTGATTCACTATTCAACAGCAACAAAGAAGATAATTGAATGTGATATTATTATTTAATGAATAAAAGAAGAGATAAAAAAGAAAGAAGCCCTTCTGACTTTATACTGCAGCACTTGCCCAGTGTTACAGGAATAGCCCGTGAGCCCATCATTATATTTCTAAGAAGACTACACAGTAATAGTTGACTACATACCACTTTGGCCACTTTGTGAAAATGTGGAAAGGAATAATCTGAATCGTGGAGATCACACACATGAGTGTACTGCATTTATAAAGCCATATTATGGTGCACAACCCAGAATTTGTTATAAACATAGGAAGTGGGTAGTTGATGGCACAGACCCGAGGACATTTAGACGCAATCACACAGGTGCAGGGGGCCAGCTTGTTATCGAGCACTGTGTACACTGATAGAGACAGAGACAGAGACATCTTTCCTGCTGCTGCAACAATAATATACGCTGCCATAAACTGTAGGTGATTCCAGCAGATTTTCCTCACTTTGCCTATTTGAGGCTGTTGGATCTGAAAAAGTTGACCTCTACACCCCAAGTCAGACCACTTGCCTCCTTTGCAATGGCTGAGGAGGAAAAACTGAATGTTTCAGCTACACTGTATTCATTTCTGGTGTTCAGTGATGAATAAACTGCAGAGCCATCCAATTCTGTCTTAATTTTACCTGAACACAGAACCGTTTGTATACATTTGTTTTTTTGTTTGTTTGTTTTATATCATGTTGATAAAACCATAATCACAACAATGTAACGATAGAAGGAACATTAAAATAGGAACAAGCAAAAACATATTAAAAACTGAGTAAATAATTTAGTTCATTTTGTAAAAGAAAGTCAAAAAGATATTTTACATGAGACTACAACTGAAAATCATATACATTTACCCTTAACCATTGTTAAAATGTGTGATCGGAAGCATAAAATCATTGGGATGGGATTGCTACCTGAATGTATAAGGTGGGAAGTTTCAGATATGAATTACAGATATTTAGCAGAAAACAGATCCAGAACACTGTATCCCATGTAATGAAAGACAGACAGCCTTGCAGCATTTTTAAATGCTGGTAAAAATATTAGAATCAGAATCAACTTTATTGGCTGAATGGTTTTATGCAAACAAGGAATCTGACTCTGGTTTCTAATGGCTCTTGTTGTTCTTGTGCATACACACAACAACCTTAAAAAGTGTCATTTTTTAAAACTGGAAACAGAATACAAATAGTGCAAAAAGAGTGCTGAATAAATACTGAATTGGTAAAACGTCATAAGTTACTTTACATACATACAGTACATCTATGCATGTGTGTGTGTGTGTGTGTGTGTGTGTGTGTGTGTGTGTGTGTGTGTGTGTGTGTGTGTGTGTGTGTGTGTGTGTGTGTGTGTGTGTGTGCATAGGTACATACAGAAGAAAGCTGTTAAATATCAGAAAATATCTCTTATAAACATTTCTCTATATTTGCAAATGGTGACAGGATGGTTTTCAATAATTACAGATCATGGTAAATTCTGGACAGCTGTAAAAGTAAATATTTAGGTTGGTTACATTTTTTTGGCAGAAAAACATGGAAAATCACGCTGAAGACATTCAGATACTCTAATTATATTCACGGGTCATGGTTTTACGCATGATTTTTTTTCTTTGTTACCATACATATCATTACTTTTTCAAATCAAGATAAAATTGCATTGAATGCCTGGGGATTAACAAGGTCATATTATAAGTATCTAGGAATATATAGTGGGTTTGATGTCGCAGAGGGATTAGTAAAGTACGAAATGTGCTGTTTTCCATGTTATTACAATGAATAAACACGGTCCACTCTGTTTACACAAGTGGTCCACTGGGTCTAATGTCCACCATTTGTGAGCTGTCATGCGTATTTTGAAATAAACCGCAGTACACACGGATGTCCCATGTATAATAAGGACTACACTTATAATATATGAAGTAGACAGACTGATAATGAGACTTCCTGACTCTAATCAACCTTATAAATGTCTGAAGAGGGGCAGAAATGTGTCTGCGGCACTAATAACAACTTTCAATTTATAAAAACATAATTTTTTTCAGTCCCTGTGGGGATTAGGTATAACTTGAGGCCTTACTGCGTAGTGTGAACAAACCTTTATGCTCTGTAGCAGTATGAGCGTGTGCGTATATGTGAGAGACGGTTCCTCTTACTAGTACTCACAGATACACACACACACACACACACACACACACACACACACACAACAAGGAATTATACTTGTCTGTATGGTTTGTTAGCACTCAAGAGATAAAACTTTACATGTTGCTCCCAATTAGCACAGCAGTGACCGTGCACTGTCTCCTGTGCTCAGCTTTCCTTCTGAAGAGGGGCTATTTATGTGAAGACTCATGAGAATGTGAGAATTGAGGCGAGAGAGAGGAGATATGGACTATGAGAGATAGACTGTGTCTGTGTATGTGTGTGTGTGTGTGTGTGTGTGTGTGTGTGTGTGTGTGTGTGTGTGTATGTGTGTGTGTGCGTGCGCGTGTGTGTGTGTATAGGTGTGTATGCGTGTGTATGTGTGTGTGTGAGTGAGAGAGGTAAAGAGGGTGAGAGAGAGCGAGTGAAAGAAAGAGATAGAGAGAAAATGAGAATTGAAATGGCTTAAGCATCCATTTTGAGTGGAGAGACAGGTCCTATTAACATTTAACAGCATTTGTGCAACTTGGTGCCGAGGTTATGATGCAAATGAGGAGGAATTAAAACTGGCCAGAGGTTTGTCATTGATGGATTGCAGTCTGGCAGTGCTCACACTTCCTAGTGTCCATCAGAAGCGATTACTGTGTAATTAAACCTTATTTCTGGACTCTCTAGTGCATAATTACTTTGTGAATGTAACCATCATCTAAAAGCTACAAAAATGCTTTACCATTTAGTTTAGCAGTCAGTTCCACGGGCTTGTGTCAGATATAGCCATCAGACAGAGCAAAAGAACTGTCACTTTTAATAAGAGGCAAAAAATTAAATGAAACAGTATGCTTATTACAGAAAAATTAGGCTTTCAAGAGTCCTTTCTGTTATTTGCATAATTTATCCCCCATCCCATCCTACCCCTCCCCTCCCCCACACATACACACATCGCAAGCTTTAGGCAATTTCCCTCACATTTAAAAAGATTGCACATTTAAGGCTACTTAAGGAAAATTATCACTTTGCATATTTTAATTGTTATGAAGGAAGTGATTTGAGAGAGGTCTGTGGCTCATCCTCTTGAGCCATGTGGTTGCGAAGCTGTCTGATTCGGCTGCTCAGCGCTGCAGCTCCACAGATAACCTCCGAGTTCATACACATCCACTCCAGTTTCATCAGAATGCAAATGAAGACCAGAATACTGGGACAAGTGGATCTTTGATATTTACAAAATAGCCACTAATAACTTGAGTGTAATTTGTTTGACTTAACTTTATTTTTTTTATCAGCTCTGATTTTTTTGGCAAATGGCTCTTGTTTAAAAATTCAGTGGGAGAAACAAAGGGCATGTTTGCTACTTGAATTTCAGAGAAAGCAGGATGGAGGAAGGATGTGTTGTGTATATATATCTATATCTATATATCTACTGTATATATATTTATATCTATCCACAGTATGTGTATATACATTCATATCTATCTATAGTATGTATCTATCTATCTATCTATCTCTGACAGTGGATTCAGTTGTCACAAAGTACGTCACATTATTTAATTACTTACCTCCTTGTTCAGTCTGAATTTAGCCATGTATTATTGAACATTTTGCAAATAATGCGCAGAGAGAACATGTTTATTTGTATATCTTGAACTTAATTAATAGAACATAACATGTTTATTCAGGCACAGGACTTTTTTCATATGCTGTGTTTTTTTAACACAAGACTGTTCCAATCCAGAAGAGTAGAATGAGCCTTAATGTGTTTTTTTCTCATTAAAATGTTGAAATTGTTTATACATTTTTGCTTTGAACTTTTTTTTATATTATTATTATTCAAAGCCTACAGAACCTACAGCAGACTACATGTAACTTGAATTAATTAATTCAAATAGACATGAATTGTCACACAAGAAGAATATGCTTTTCTAGGGAACAGTTCCTCCAAGGACAATCTCCATGGGAGACAGCAATGTTTAAAGTGTTACTAGTGTTCCCACCTTGACAAGCTTATCAATGTGTGCAAGGGAGAGTATTCGGACAGATAAGCAATAATATAATCTTTTTTACACCCTTAGTTTTCTAGATTGGTTACATTTATTCAACTACTCCATTTATGTCATGTACAACTCAAGTCTTTATTTAGTAAGGCGCTATGGAATGAAAACATTTTATTCACATGTTTTAGTGCAAAAGATGGATGTTTCCCCAATGAATAAATGACATAATACATGTACAAAATTCTGTAAAACCACCCTGTTATAGACCCCCTGTTTAGAAAGAAATATATTACATCTGATGATAAACTGTACCCACTACAGCCCATATTAATGTACTCACATGATAAAAAAGAGAATTACCAACACTGACACAATATGCAGTGTCTTTGCTCCTTTATGTTAATTGTACAGAAAACTCCCACACATATATATCACCTACTACTTAATGATAACATGAAAGAGGAATGTTATGCATAGCTGTTTCATTTTCAAATAGAAAAAACAGCCAGTATGGATTTATAAATATTACTATGGATCAAGAGAGGTGTAGAAGTGGGAGTAGTATATAGAGGAGAGGAGTACAATACAAAGTAAGCCTCAAAATCAGCCTCTGTAAACTGTTGCAAACTGAATTACTTTCAATATATTTTTGTTAACACCAGTGAAATAGAGAAATTGTGATTACACTGTCTTCAAAAAGATATTTGCTTGGAATGAAAATAGCACAGGCTTAAATCAACCACACTGTTGCAAATTTAATTAAGGGTACAAAAATGCATTCAGTTTTCAGGAAGAAAAAAAAGAAAACATCTTTATTCAGTATTTCAATAGCCTTTATGTACCTTGAAATTAAAATACATTGAAATTCACTGTACTGTAAGTATGGCCATACATACACACATATAAACATGTATGTGGTGCATTTTTGTATGTATGCTGTATATCATTAGCAAATGTACAATACGTACAGCTATGTGCAAGTTAATTCTCTGTACATGTATATGAAAAGTAAAAATTCAAATGTTTCATATCTTAATGTGATCCCCTTGTACTTGCAAGTAGAATTGCAGGTGCACATACTGTACATACACATTAACATGCGCACTACAATTCACAAAGGATTAAAGCAATTTGTTACTTTTTAGGAAATGAATTTGCATTGGAGACCTCGTAGAAGACCTACTAAGTCCACAACAATTCAGTGGAACGTGATATTGTAAATAAACTGAACGCAATAGTTAGTATGTGCGAGTCAACTTTGCCCTCAAGGTGGCTTATTTTTTCTGTGACTTGTACTTGACAGTGTAAAGACAGTCTTTTTGAGGTAGACTGCTTAGATTCAAGGGCAAGCTTTTATTTCTTTTTTGTATTGTTTTTTTCAAACTTTTTTTCCACAAATGCATGACATTCAAAATGACAGGACATAAGTACTACATGTACAATATGTAGCAATGAGGTAGAAATGGTTATAAAGAATACCAGGCTATAAAACAAAATAAGGATGGAATCAAAATATCAAGCGGTTCTTAACAAAAAAAAGGAAGGTAAACTACAGGGATACTGATGGTTTTGAAAAAGTGATTCAAGTGACTGAGTTGGCATCACTGTGAGACTCGATGTGCTTACCAACGATTCTGCTCAAGTATTGTTTGTGACCACAGACCCTTACATCAGATCACCTTTAATAATGAATGATTTGAATGGTAACATCTACAGTATGTGAAATATACACCCTATTTGAATAAATATGTGGTTAATTAACTGACCTCAGATGAGATTGTTGTAACATTTTTACTGTCTAGTTGTAATGACAATTAAAACCATGTAATTCCTTCTCCATGTGCCATGTGTTACACTGTGCTGTATTACACTGTTTGGGAGACAAATAAAAAAAGCAAACTTGTGTTAACATCTATTGTTTTCAAACCTGATCTCAGTGATTACAAGTACTACTTGAACATACTTTTAAACATACATCTCACCACAAGTTCATGAACAGCCAACCTCTTAAAAATGTGGAATCTGTGCTTATAAATGGCACTTTTGCCTCTTGTTGTTCTCTTGTCACAAACCCTACAATGAGCAAAATGACTTCTTAAAATCTGTTCATTGAAACAATTATAAACCAATGAGACAATACCTGCTTGTTATGTGACATTTTTTAGAAGATATTGTATCCAAATTAGCCATATTTGTATTAGTATTCCAATCAGAGGTGAATGACTGCCCATAAACTTTAAAATTGACTGACATTCTATGATACAATAATTCGACAAAGCCCATTGAGAGAAGAATAAAATAGCAAAATTCCAATGTCCACAACTATTGTAGCATTAAGGGCACTGAAATTCTTAACTCAAACGCATCTTCATCATAATCGAAACAACTGTCTTACTTTGGTTTCAATCATTAAACACCTCAAAGTGCAATATTAAATGACAATATTTAAGGAGAACACTACAATGTTTTGTCTTTCTGCTTATTCCACACATTTTCTTCAAATAAAGGGGGAAGTGTTTTAATTTTATGTATAATTGGTTATGGCCCCCGTGGACTTGAGTTATGTATACTCAGAAATTAAACTTAAAAAAGACCCCAAAAAAAGTTACTAAAAACGATTGAGTCTATTTAGAGAAAAAACAAAAACAAAACATAAATATAGAAGAAGAAGAAAACACATTGGAGTTTGCATGAGTTTTCCTGTGTGAGTGGTATCCTGAGACCAGCTCCAACTGGCCATTTTTGTAAATATAGTTTGTTAAAATGGACACTTTTTTAAGCAATACTTTGTTTAACTTTTTTTCACTGTTAAACTTTGGGTTACAAGTGGAAAGAAGTGACTCAGTCAATTGTGAAAAGTTAAAATCACATGACCCACACATGTAATACAGCTAATCTAAGAATAACAATACTAATGTTCATATGAATGGACATTTATACTCTACACTGCTGTCTGTTCTCTTGTCTATTCATGTAAATGCAGGTCAACATAACTTTCTTATAGTGCATGTTTTGAATTTACTACAGTGGGTTTACAGATTAACCAAATACTGTACTGTTGTGTGCATTCAACCCATCTTACTGGGGGATACATCTGTAGATACGTAACACAGACACAGTGAAACTACATGAGGGGATCATTGTTGGCAAGCTTTCTGGCTTCCTTTGCTGTTGAGTAGTTTCACTGTTTGAATGCTCTGTATACATCCTGATAAGAGTTAATGAAGTCAAACCAGGTAGCAGTAATCAATATACCCACCATCTATGAACAGGTAAAACATGTGCAATAGGCAACAAACATGAAGGGACCTCATCTGAAAACAAACACAAGGTCCTGTAGCGCCTCTGCAGTATTATACACCTACACCTACAGTGCTAACTACTTCAGTGGCAGTTTTCAATGTGCGAGTGCTTTGCTTTCCTTACTTCTCAGAGGACATAATACATTCAACAATTTTACGTGCCAATTCAGCTCTCAGACCTGCTCTTTCATTGCCAGAAATGCTGTGCGCAATATTTACTTAGTAATACCAACAGATAGTGATAAATAAGATTGTAAAAGTTTAAAAGTGACAATGAAAACAGTTATTGTTTTGTGTTTAGATCTTGTGAGACTAGCCTTCAAGACATGTTCTTAAAAAGGAATACCATGAATGATACCATTATGGCCTAAAACTCTCAAAATTATTCTTCTGTGAACTTAATATTTGATTAATTAAATTGGTTGTGCACGTAATATCACTGTGAATAATGTCATGTTTAGATTTTCCATCATGGAACAAAACAGTCTATTTGAAATACCAGATTCAGGGACCAAACAAGCAATGCAAACAAGATCCAATTACAGATGTTAGCTAATACAGACAAAATTGCCCTAAGCACATAGTGTATCACAAACCTAATATTCAGTGGTATTCCCCTTTAAGAGCATTATGTGGTGAGAAACAGGATTCTTGGTAGTTATCAAAATGTAAAGCTAATAGATTTTGCACACAACAAAACACTGTTTGGTGTTCTCTCAAAAGGTTTCTTCATCAAACGAGCAGAATAGGTGCTGACATTTTGTTGTCTTCATGAATTTGTCTTTAAGAGATAACTAACAAACTGAGGTAGAAAGGAACTTAGGCTATACATAATCCTTAGGTTTCATTAATGATAAAACAGCAGCAGGATGGAATGAAATAGCTTGGGGCAGGTGTATTCCTCAACCCCAAGATGTTTGTCTGCACCTTTCAAATTTCTCTTAGCTCTGCATCACCACAAGCTGAACAGGAAACTAAAAACAGGATCATTGTAAATGATGGAAATGAAAGTATTCTGTCTGATAGCGCACAGAAAATAAACCATGTTACAAACAGAAATTAGCTCAAGGCTACAATTCAAGATATATAATGGTTCCATTTTTTTAGGCAAATTTCTAATAATAATACAAATTTCTTTTTCAAACAAATCCAAAAATAAAGAACCCCAAACAAATTACTGTTTGTTTTGCAAATAAATCAGAATTACTCTCATACATTCACTGTTGGAACCTTCTCATTTCATTTTAAGCTTCTTGAGGTATTATAGCCTTAAGTGGTGTGATGATGCAATATCAAATGCAACTCAAATGCTCTTGTGATGTGTAGTGCTTCGACACAAGCTTATGAGGTACTATACATATCATTATCACTTTCCTGAGTTTTCAAATAGAGAACATCAAATGAAATAATGGTAAAAGTTTACATTTATGTGAAATGTGAATTACTACTGCAACAATATTTTAACAGCAATTACATAGTAATGTGTTGTTTAAATTGAAGTCACATTGTAAAATAATATTGTTTTTGTAATTTCGTCAATCGTGGAGAGGCTGGTACAGCAACCAAATTCACCTTACGTTTGCTAGAAAACAAATCACTAGCATTGTTCTGGCAAAAAAAGTGAATAAATGTCATAGTAACTAAATGATTTACACACATACATATACATAAAATGTGAAAATGAATTGCAACTGAAAATATGCTAATAAATTCAATTTAGCTCAAAATAATAACAACTGTTCACAGAGAGCACAAAGGAGACACAGCTATAGAACACTGTTCTAATGGAAAAGAGAAAGCAGGTTTTTTGTCCCATTTTAAAGCTTTTTTATATTAGCACATGTCACCAATGAAGATTGTGAGGCAAAAAACAAAATTTAAACAGCACCACCTCAGGCACTTGATAGCAACTAAATCTCAAGATCAGCAGAATAGTATATATATATATATATATATATATATATATATATATATATATATATATATATATATTATATATATATACAGTATATATGTGTATATACAAAAAGGAGGGGTTGTCTTTTACAAGTTGTTTGAGTTTTAGTGGACACATGGCTTCAGCCATGTAAAGCAATTCATTATTTTTTTTACCAATGTGTGATGTCCAGACTGTTGTCTTCTGTCTAAAGCCTTCAACCACAATCCCTTTGCTGTAATAGGGTGTTCATGTCACCACTGTTATTTTCCTTCCCAGTGTATAATTACTGAAGCCCAAACACTTGTATTCGTTTACTGGGGTTAAAGAAATTTTGTTTGATGGGTCTCATTCACTGACTACAACCAAACATTTTATTCCATTCAGTATACGTGTCAAGTTCTTTTTGTGATATGCTGGGCTGGAATTTGCAAAACACATGGTCAAAGTCTTGGTAGGAGATTGGTCTCATCTGACTAGGGTGGATGCTTGATAGGTCAGTACCAGGAATGTCATGGAGAGGACCTACCACAGCCTCTTGACAAAGCTGGGCCACGTCCAGCCCTGAAAAGCCCTCTGTCCTCTGAACCAGTAGTGACATCTCTTTGTCACCAAGACAGTAGTTGTGCTGTGAAAGCAGTTGGCTGATTATCTGGTGTCGCGCTGTCCCATCAGGCAAGGGGATGAGTAGTCGCTTGGTAAAGTACCTCCGTAGGGACTCTGGGATCTCTTCAGGCTTATTGGTGGAGCAGACCACGAGGACATGGTCTTCAACAGAGGTCAAAATACTGTCAAGCTGCATGAGGAGTTCAGCCTTGAGGCGATTCACTGGGCTGTCCTCACTGAGCTGGGCTGACAGCAGCAGGTCCACCTCACTGATGAATACCACCGCTGGTTGGCGACACCGGGCCACCAAGAAAGAAGCCTGGATGATCTTGTCCCCTTCCCCCAGCCATTTGGTCACCAGAGTGGAGCCGCTGAGTCGCAAGAAGGCAGCCCCCAGTTGGCTAGCCATGCAGCGAGCCAACAGCGTTCTACCAGTTCCCTGAGGTCCAAATAAAAGGAGGTTGCGAGGTAATGTGGGAAGTCCACTAAACATATCTGGCCTTAAAATGGGCCATAGTATCTCCTCTTTGATGGCTGCTTTGGCCATATCAAGACCCGCAATGTCAATCCAGTCTACTGGAGGGCCCTGCTGAAGGATTTCTGCTGTCACCATCTCCACCAAGTTGGAATCACTGTTCTTCAGTTGTTCCTCTGCAGCATGGATAGACGAGGTAGCCGTACCAATATCAGGCCCTGTTAGGGAGTGAGAGAGGTGCTGTCTGTGCTCTTCAGTTTGTTCGTTCATGATGGGGGATCCAAACTTGCTGTAGGACTCGCCAGCTCTGAGATCGCCCACAGAGCTTTTGGTTGATCCAAAGGATGGAGGAGTTAGCGGTCTGCCAGGGTGTATGTTAAATTTTCTTTGCTGATCAGAACACATTGGCTGTTTGGTTGGCTTAAATGCTAAAGACGAAGCCTCAGCATTTCTGTCAAAGCCATTGCCCCTGTTTGAGTCCGAGACACCACTGTCTGCTATTTTGTACAAGGGGCTCTGTGAGGAACGCTGTTGGTTGTAGTTGAAATTACCATAGCTTGAGTCCATATCTCCATGACCACTCATGTAGAAAGCTTTTCGTTTTAATGAGTTGGATGTGCTGCCATTCAAAGGTGTTGGTGCAATTGGTGTATGATTATGAGACTGGTAGGTGTAGCCAGGCAGTGTGGAGGGAGGGATTGGTGTAGGAGCAGCAATACCTGACGGCAGATAAGCAGAAGGAGGGGGTGCTCCCCCAGGGCTATAACCAGGACCAACAGCAGTCTGAGAAGGATACCCTGTTGGAGGATAATTGTAGTTGGGAAGGTTTGGAGACCCGGCATTGTAGCTCGGCACTAAGGTAGGGGGAGGAGGTGGGGGTGGTGGTTGTAAGAGCCCAGCACTGTGCAGGGGAGATGGGTGTGGAGAGGGGAGGGCTGGGGTAGTCTGGCCACTGTAGCTAGAATGCAGGTAGGAGCCATTGTAGCTGGCAGTATATTCCTGAGAGGGGAGGCCCGAGTGGAGAGTAGTGGCTGTGTGGCTCCCACAGTTACTGCTAGAGAAGCTTGGCTCAGACAAGCTGCTGGACACCCCTGGGGAGCTGCCTATGCTAGCCGACACATCTGTAGGGGGTAGGGCAGCTGTCATTCCAGCTTTGCTCACAGATATAACATCTGGAGCACAGTTCATTGGGTAAATCCCCTCCTGCCAGGACTCATTCTCTGACTTTCGTCCATTCATGAGTCCAGTGGTGCTATCAGAGTAGGAACACAGAAGGGCTCTTTCATTTTGTCCCTCTAGGATCCCAGAGTACTTCTCTGCATATTTCTTAAGAAGATTGGAGGCAGTCAGTGCAGAGATGTCATCATTTGCCCACGCATACTGGTACGTTCGCTGTAAGTGCCCCCGGTAGGCCTCTACTTTGTGTGCTGGCGAGCGGGTAGTGGATGAGATGTCAAAGTGTTGTTCTGCCCATTGTGTGTGCTCTGGGGTCCACTGCATCTTTAGACCTAGATATTCCGCATAAGGGAGAAATATATCAAAGTAAGCATTAAATCATGGTTAACAATCATTCAAAATATGAATCTTTTCGAAATATTCTATAATAATTAAATATTAAATTACTTTAATACTAGGAAATAAAAATGAATGACCTGTTCAATATTTTTTGGCAGTTGCATGTCCTAATGTGTCCCATATGGCAAACAGACAACACGAACTCTTAACAGAACATGCATATGAGGATACGGGACCCAACACCTAGTTAGCGTGGTATAATCCACCCGACAAAGAGCAGAATGACACAGACATTGCGGGTCAGTCTATAATCCAACACTCATCTGAGGCATTATGAGACAGTTTCAAATCTGCTTGGAGGAGAGCAGCAAAGCAATCTTCCTTGGCAGCGCTCTGTTGCTTTCATCACACAAACCCCTCAGCCCAGCATGAATTACATCCACATCAAGTCTGCCTACTGCTTCCTATTTCAGAGTGTGGGGAGGGGGAAAACATGCTTCACTTTTTCTCTGCCGCATCTCTCAGCGTCTCTATACAGCCATTAGACATTTGAATGACATAAATAACCAAGTTAATTCCTAAAGTAAATATGCAAACAAAGGTTTTTTTACATATGCTGTCATCTTTTACTCTGCTTGGGATTATCTGAGGATGCACTATACCCCGAATGTAGACTATGAGCGAGATTATGGCTCAAAACAATCAGATCAATCATAATGTGCGAAGGCTCACACATCTTACATCAACACTAATCAGTCCAAAAGCCACAAGGAGATATGGGAGGAGATGCATACAAGTAAACTTTCCCTGCCGGTTATAATGATCCTACCTTTGCTGAACAGGCTTTGCAGTACTTCAGTAGGTTAAGTTCTAGTCACATGATTTAGGCAACAAACAGCTGCTTCTAGAGGCAGATTACAAACATAGCGATTGTCTGGAAAGAGTAAGGCATGTAGTTTCCCTTCTGACTCCCTCCCAGCCACTCGCCCACCAGCCACACCAGGAGCTAATTAGCAGGATGATGCTGCACTAATTGTGTTAATTTACAAGGTTTTAGTCAAAGGGATCAATGATATGGCGTGTGTGGTTGTCAACCGCCCAAGCTAATGATTAAGAAAAAACAGGCTAAAAGCCCAGGCAGATAAATATAATAACTATACTGTGGTGGAAAGAAAAGGTTCATCAACTTACAGAAAAAAGGACATGAAAATAAATAAATTTATTGTAGAAAAAAAAAAAAAAGAACTAAAAAAAAATCTAGCGATCAAATCCCTTGAGGATTGTAAAAGTAAGGGTCCGTCCCAATATATACTTTGCAATATAATATAATATATATATATATATTATATTTGAAATATAATATTGTACATGGCTCAGTCCAACAATTAATGAAGCAATTAAATCAGGTTATCAGGAGCATGTGGGTCTACTAAACATAAAGAAGACAAACTATTATTTAGTTTTTAATTTGTTTTGCTAAAATCCTTGATAAAAGGATATATTAAATAGTCATGTGGGATATTTGCATTCTTATTCTTATCAATCTCATCAAGAAGAACATAGTTTAAACATTAAGTAATAATCATTAATGGAGGTTCTGACACAAATGTTGACATTCATAATTATATTGACACTGAATCCGGCTTAAACTTCTTCATGTCTGATGATTATTATTGGTCACAAAACCAGCTAATCAGGGCACTACCACCAACAACTGAACTGGTTTTACACAATATACCGGTGAATTGTGGGATATACATGTTTCTAAGTACCGCTTCAAAGCAGCATTAGTATTAGGAGTATTGAAGTGTGGGTTAAATGTACTGTGTGTTGGCACATTTCAAACGTGGGAAACAGTTGCCTACTGCCGAACGACATATGAATGTATGCTTAAGTGCTCAAGACTGCAAGTATGGGTATTAGGACAGACCCTGAGTCTCACCAACTATTGCTTTAGACCTATGTGCATCTTCATTCAGTAAGCATTAGTCACTGACTGATCTAGGTTAGCTGCTCTGTTACTGTTGTAGGTGGGTACATGGCAAGAGTAAGACTTTTTAAGTGGAAAATTACTTTTCTAATGCAACCTGACACAAACACCTGATCTATATAACCTATTGTTATCACCACATTATAATACCTTTTCACAAATTGTTGAATATAATATTTTTTCTGCATTATTGCAGAAATCTTCATTTCAAAAAACACAAACAGAATTTGTACATTAGTGACTAGCAATGTGTTGTCTGAAAAATGTCAGCAATTCTGGCAGCAGAATCATCATTATTGACATTGTAGTGCAAGTATCAGGATAAGGTTTTTTGTAAAATCATTCAGTAGAATTCATTAGCACTCAAGACAAATTTTGTCAATAACAAAATTGCACACGGCTTATGGAGAGAGATTCTTCTATTAATCCTCTCTGAACAATGTGCCACTTTGGACAATCAAAGAAGTGCTACTCTCAAAGTGTACTTGAGATTTCTAAGTATCAGGTTTTTTATAAAATGAACGATTCAAGATGATTTTATAAATACAGCACACTGCCAAAAACACTTTTTATACAATAACCTAACCCTAACCCCCCCAGAGATTTATAATTGTAAATATTGAATCTGCACACAGAATTACAAAATACTTCTTTCAAATGGGTCTATAGATAGGGTTCGGGTTAGGGTTAGGGTTAACTATGGTAGATGAAGAATACTTATTCAAATGTTATATAGCGATAACAAAAGGAAAAGCCCATCATACTTTGCATTGTTTGTAAAATGTTAAGTAAAAGGATTCAGTGCATCTTGAATATAAAATGTACTATTACTCTTAAAGAGTATCAGATTTTAAATAGTTTAATTTTGGCAAAGGTTATGGAATGGTCCCAAGAGATAATATATATACATGTACTTCAAAATGGTAAATACAAACACATAGACAAATGCACCCCTGTGCACACACTTGGCATGAAGTTCTTGTATTTTGGTATAATGGTAAAACGATATCCTTTATTCCACCTGCATGGAAATTAAAATACAACATCCACAGGTTCATTTGTCTGTCTTTGAAATGGTATAATTACAGAGCACTCTATTTGAGGAATGTTTTCAGATAGCCTGGGGGCTCCAGCTCAAATTTCACTGATCAGCCACAATCAAATACAGCCTTTGTTAGCCTATGGCATTGGTCATTTCATAGATTTAAATTATACTTCATGGTAACTTCAAGATATGATAATATCAGAAACATATCTTTGTCCATGACATTTGTGTAATTTTGTCTCTCATCAACTTAGAAATGATCAACCTCTGCTAAATGTGAAATACATTTTTGAAAAATCAAATATTTGTCCTAATAGCATAAATACCTACAGAATCATCAATGTGATAAAAGTCGTGTTCTGAAAATGTATGTTATATTGTATATTTCATATGCAATCGTACAGTCACTGAAGAAAAAAAAACCCAGCTGGAGACGAAATGCATTTGACATGTGTGCTGCGCTATGGTGTTTAATTTCTAGTTCAGTGATCATCATCTACGAAACAGAGATGCTGACCTTTTTGGGAACTATTAATCTGGTAGCCTAGGCCGTTTTTAAGCAAACAAGAGTGGGCCTCCACTCTGTCCATCCAATTTCCCAGTGTGTAAATTGGACCGCCGCTTGCACAATTCTCTATTCATTACTGTGCTGCTGAAAGGAAGCACAGAGGTGGCAGAGCGGTTTTCTTTTCCCTTTTCCGTGTGTGTGTGTGTGTGTGTGTGTGTGTGTGTGTCAGTGTATGTGTGTGTGTGTAAGAGAGAGCGAAAAAGAGAGAGCAAAATGCCTTCCAGGAGGATTCCCAAGCATAAAGAGCTGGACTTTCCTTCCTCTTTTTGGTTTGGGGAAAGGGAATGCGGGAGGGTTGAGGGAGAGGGGGAGGGAAGTGAAAGCTGTCCTAATTGAAACGTGGCCTAATCAGACTCATTACAATTTTTACCAATTTGCACCACCAAAGATGCTTATTAGGTAACTGTGTTTAATAAGCCGCTCTTTAGAAAACTAACTGTAATGAGCTCTTTAAAGTCTGACTTGAGCGTGATTATGCACTGGAAGTGTTTTGCAGAGCCAAAGCAGACTGGTACATTTAGTCATGTACAATGTCATAATTAAGCTGCACGAACTCTGCACTTCACACAACACAATAGTCCCAGCTGAAGCAGTAGACATACTGAAAAGTATTTATAATTACTGATCATTACAACCCTGGGATTTTCATCGCTGGACGTAAACATAATTATGGCAGCTTTTGCTTTTATTCTGCGCACACACACCACTCTACTTGACAGGCGTGCAAATATTGCAGACAGACAGTAATTACATTTATAAATAAAAACAAGCTCATATTCATATTCAAATTCACTGGAGATATTCTAAGTAGGGGTGGGGCAACACATTCTAATACAATGTGAAATGGAAATCGGTACAGCCACAGAGTCTCATTCATCTCACATATCAAGTTAAGACTATTTAAACTCAATTTAGAGCTCCAAGTGGCGGTAATTCCAATCTTTAGATGGCAGGGTGCCATTTAACCCCTCATTTAGAAAAGATATGCCTTCCTCAGTCACTGTATTTTCCAGGGCTACTGCCCATACATTTCACAGTCTGACCACCCACAGCAGTGAATCACAACATGTCTTTACACTATCAAAGCCCACCGATCCCAGTAGATTCTAGGCTAATCCTAATATAACAGGTGGAAAATGACAGAACCAGCATGCATTTATGTTTACTGTAGTTCACCTGCCAGTCAAGAAATCAACTTCCTGTTTCTAGACCTCTCTTTGTAATCACAATACTGGAAGGGAGCTAGACAATCCATTTTAACATATATAGTATCACTTCAATTTAGTAAACACAGAATAGCTATTTAAAGAAGCTGTCATGTGGAAAACATCATTACCTGTTGCAAAATATTTCACATGAGACCAAATTTAAAAAGACACTAATTCTGTAATCACATGCTATGTATTTATTTATAATATACTGTCCATCACTGAAAATATACCATACCTCAAACAACTTGTTCTTGATTAATTATTAGTAATAGGATTCGATAAAATATGAAAATATTTTATTCATCCAGAGCAATTTTCTTTACAATTTAATCAAGTTATCATAGTCACTAAAATACCAAAAATAATGAGAGCATATAAACTGCTCTCTGCACTGAATAATGTTGGCAGAGTGGTGTACTACAGTTTTATCAATCCTATATTGTACTTCAAATAATTAATAAAATGTCAAAATTAATTTTTCAATGTCATTCATTGAATCTTCTTTGGTCAGTTCATTAATGATCAGGTCTGTCACTGAGTGTATAAATAGTTTTAAATATATCAGACACTTTTATGTCAAACATTCTGACAATGATGAGAAACACAGACAAGAACAACAATTCTTAACATTTGAAGATACATGTAACAAAAATATGTTATGCCATAAATTGCAATTTGTCAATTTTTGTCATTGGAATTGATTTGGCTAATTTTATGTTGGCAGACTGATAAAATCAGCCAGCTTGAATTATGGGACAGATTTAAGAAATAAATTGGAGCATTTAAATTGTTATTAGACAAATTAAATGTGTGTACTCTATAAAAAGAAATGATACTGTTACATGGAAGTGTACACTGTAAATGTACAGCTTAGAAATTAAACATTTATAGTCACAGTCTCTGTGCTATCAGATTTAATTGGTTGTGTCAATGCTACTAACTTCAATGCTTGAAAGCAGCATAGACAAGTCTATGTTACCTAAAAACACTCTTTAGCCAAGTATAACAGTGGCTGGCATAACAGCAGACACCTCTTGCTTGTTGTGGAGCACAAACAAGCTTTTTCTGTTGTTAAACTTGGAATACTGGCTGAAAGGAAGATACATGATAGGAACGCAGCATGTGAGGAAATATTAGTTAAATATCCTGATGCTGTCAGCTCAACAAAAAAGGTCCCTGGTGAAACTTCTTATCTTCTTTGACAAGATTGTTTTTGAAAACAGATCAGCCTACTTAACAACCATAACTGGCTGCCTCAGTTCCTCTCTCTGTATCTTCCTGCTATGTCTCTTTGTGTGTGTCCTCTGACAGTGGTTCAGATTTTACACTGCTTTTTCCAGACGTTAAATTGCAAATGCAGTTTCTTCTACAGCGCAGCGCAAGTGCAGCGGCTTTGTGTATGACTTTACATTCCCTCCTCCCATATTTTGCTCATCTAAACAGGAACATCTTAAAATAGATATTGCAGAACTTGCCATTTTCAGTGGTGCTTTTCTTCCATTTTACCTTTGCAAATATTCCGTCTTAAAGTTCAATATTTTAGGTTAATAACATACTATATAATATAATATGTTTTTAGTAAATAAATCTACCTGTGTTGGTTTATGTCTGTTTAAGATACATCATAAACTTTGGCTTGGTGGCACTTCTTTGATTTAAGCATTTGCTGCATATTAAGCCGTACATTGGCTTGTCAGCTATCACAATGAACCAAGACATTAGGTAACTATTTCTGAGAAAGACCAAACAATTTATCTGAATAAAAGCTACAAACTGTCCTCTACATCTGGATCATCTAATTAATAAAATGCAGTGTATAGCTTCATTATTAAACATTCTCAGTCTGGCCAAAGTAAAGTTAAAGTAGTCATTAAACACCTCATTCACCATTTTCATTTACCTTAATTAGAAATCTATAGATACCAATCACAGTGATCTCCAATATACTCACAGGCACAAAACAAGAAGTAACACAGTAAGTGCAACAACGCAGGGCTAAAAACAAGAAAAGCCATTTCTTAAGGCAAATCTATAAATAATTGTCTTGAAATTATCTTAAAAAAGACACATACTTTCTAGATGCAATTAGCAGTTTGTTTTTACCTTTAGGGCTAACACATCAATGGGTTTGCTTAGATTAGTGTTGATAGTGTCCCAATATCATCATATGGAGCAGAGAAAGATGGTCACTACAGCTGTTTGGCAGTTTCACAACTGACTGAATTAAATCAGTTTGGCCGTAAACATTTTTTTTTTTTTATCAGGTTGACGAGTCAGAAATTTAAGATTGCAATTCCCATCTATAGATGCAACTGCACTGTATGCCATGCTGCCAGGATATTGAATAGCATGTAGACTTCATCTGTGAGTGAAAATATGAATCCCCAGGATATACTGTAAAACTGACTGGCCTGTTCTTGCAGCTTATCCATGGTTTGTGTTAGTATTACTCACAAGATGATTATAAAAAAGCACCAGAGCCAACTCTTCTCCTCTTCAGCCTAAACATTCTGTTAAAAATGAGTTAAAATAACTAACACTATGACACATTATATTAACAGCAGCTGTAAGAGCTTGTAACAGACTAAAACTGTTTGCTGGCACAGAGCCGCTGATGGTTTGAATAATTCATCTGAAATGTAATGAGGAGATGTAAATGTTTCCACTCAGAAATCATTTCATAATTTAACTGTACAAATGGCCACTTTGGATTCTAAATGACTGTTAAACAACTCTGTCTTTAAGAGAGGTTGTATGAAATCAACATATAATTAAACGACCACATAGGTCGATTGTACCATGCACTCCAGAACAACCCGTAGGAGCGTTTTCTACAAGGCCGCCACTGTCAGTGCTTTCTAAAGCTGTTACAAAATACTGTTAAAAATAATTATGTTTTTTGGTGTTCAGACACAAAACCCACATGGTTAGGGTTAGGGAAAGATCATGGTTTGAGTTAAAATGACCACTGAAAAGTGGTGTGTAATAAGGTCACTACTTCCTTAAAGATATGCAGCCTTTGTCATTATTGCAACAGTAAACATCATGACAATCGTAATTAAGTTTTTTTTTTACTGTTTAAACTGTCCCAACCTGCAGTCAGAACAGGAAACGAACAGTAGTTCCCTGCAGTCCACTTTTTGCCAGCCAATCTGTCATGTCTGATTATTGAAATGTGTCACCTTATAATAGCATCTATCTATCACTTAAATGTAACTATAGGTAGTTTTTGAATTTTCTTTTTGAGGACAGTCTGTACAAAATACACTGTGGACTGTTAGAGAGTGTACATCTCTAATGAAAAATATAGTGTAGTGCACGCACACACACAGTGTTGAGGCAATACATAAAGAAAGTCTTGAAGAGTACTGACATGTTCCTTCATTACAATGGACACGATGCACTGCAGTTTATCATGAGTCAGTCCCATAGTCTCCATGCTGCTGCTGTGAATACTCATCACAGCAACAAATGTGGAATGATTGTAGGGTAAAAAATAGTCCCAACAGTCAACCAATGCACCACTCCTGTTTGACAAATGTTTGCTAAAAAATTACAGTGCCGAGCTGTTTGAGGAAATTATGAGCATTTACATTATTGGTTTTCATGTGATTCGTTGATGTGATGTATATATATATATATATATATATATATATATATATATATATATATATGTAAATAGAGAGATAGATAGATATGTATATGTAAATGTGTATATATATATACATATTCTGCAACATTTTTGTAAACACTGCAGTAACTTGCTTGGACGCCTGTGCTAACCAGCTTCTATAGCAACAAGTACTTACTGTTTTGTTTTGTATAACTACTAAATTAAATTTAGAGGAGGAAAAATGTGCAAAAGATGTTATTACTTTGCATGACATTATAAAGTCTACTCTACAGCAATAGTTACCCCAAGCTGTATGGTAGATTTTTTTGTGATTCTCTATAAACACAGGGATGTTGAAAACTTCAATTTTATAAGGTAATGTATTCTTTGTAGCTTACCCTGGATATTGTCAAGTCCCATGGGTTTTTTGGGCTGAGATAATGATAAATTCTATTGGCTTGAGGGGAACATGTATTTCTCGTTTTTCCCTGTAATATAGTAAATCTTGAGGTTGAGAGATTCTATGAGCTGTCATTTCTCTGTCTCAGTGATGCTCATTAAACCATGACTCTTCAGGCCAAGAGGCCCCCGAGGCTACATCTTCCATTACTACGCTTAGTATAGCTAAATCCACACAAATGCTAAACTAACAGCTCTCCACACACAAGAAGAACTTGTACACTGAATAAAACTATAGACAAGACAATTATAGGAGACAGACTGTTCTGTAGTGCATAATACTGATGAATACTCAAATGGCTTGTTAGTTAAAGAACAGTTTAAGAACACAGTAGTTGAACTCAAGCACTTGGTGAAACTTGTTTAAGCAAAGAGCACATGTACAGTGGAAGCTGTGTTTTTTTAAGCCTCTATGAAGTTAGCTACTCTGCCTCTCGGGGGATTACTTACACACTTCAAAAGAGAGAAGAGGCAGATTGTGACCTTGGTACATGAAGGCTCATTGACCAAAAGCTACTCACTAACATCTCCATTCCCCAAAGTCATGTTACCCCAAGGAAGATTCCAATCAAACAAAAACAAAAAAAAAGGAAAGAGAATTATTTTGGTGTGATTTTCTGGAATTTATCACAGTTAGCAAATCTTGACTTTTACACTTTTACTGAAAGGAAGCAGTTTAATGGCACCAAAACCCAGTCATCTGGTTTACAAACCAACAGGGCAAGCCCCATTCGAATTTAACAGATTATCTTGTTCACTGGTCTGATTCACAACAGAGATTATTTCACAAGTCTGACCATTAGACTTTACAGCCATGTTAAGCTGTTTAAGACAGGAGGAAATCACATTGTAAAGAAAGCTCATTCCTCATGGTGTGCTCTACAGACACAAATCGGAAAGAAAAACTGTATGTTTTCAAAGCCACTGCGATTACAGACTTAATTTGTTTAAAGTCTCTAAATTGTAGGTGATGAAGATCTGACGAGTGGCTACACATTTAAGCACTATAAATAAAGCAGACCAGTGCTTTGTTCAGATGGTAAATACCAATGATTAAAAAAAAAAAAAAGATAACACAAAAAAAGCATATTTTCTCCATAACACAAGCATCACACAGAGCACTACTAATTCCTCTTTTCTGGATGATGGCAGGGAATGGCCCAATTTGTTTAAATTAGCCTACAATCATTCCACGCTGATGCAAATGCACTTCTGGAGTTCAAAAGTGAAATTTGTTTTTCTTGTACAAGCAAAGCCAGGGCTGTCTGTTGTTCTATTTATTGTTTCCTACACATTAAAGTGATTAAAAGTTTAAATTGAACTCTGATTGAAAATGGATGTTTGCCTGTAACCATTGCCTGCTTTTCGCTGAAGCATTCTGAAGCTTTGGCTGGTATCGACTGCAAGTCTCAAAGAAGGTCACTTCTCCAACACAGGCCAGACAAAAGGTGAAATGAGACAACTGAAACAATCTTAGGTCAATATGAAATAGAAAATCTCTCAGCTATACTGTAATAAAGTTACTGAAGTGAAGTAGGGAAGCCATAAAGGGGAACTTTTACAAGGAAAGAGCTGTCTAGGAGATTGGTTCGCCCACTGGCAAACAATGGCTTCTAGGAGCTGAGGTGGCATGGTCAGTACAATCGCAGGGAGCTGAATTTCAGCACTGACTTACAGGCGTACATTTGTTTTTAACAAGGTATTTAATACTACTTATGTTTACAGGTGTGAAAAAATTGTGCAATAAAAAAGTTCAGTTGTGCCTTTGTATCTTGATTTTTATAAAATGCTCCTCAAAGGGGGTTTACACTAAGAAAAAAGAGAATATCCCATTCATATCATGTAACTGTTTGTTCCTACTGCTAACGACTGTTATGTGATGCTCGAAATATTCACACCCAGAATGATATATTCTTTTATGGCTGCACTGTCAAGCAAATCAAATAGTGTTTAAGATGTTTAGTGCATCATTTTTATACATTTAGCCACAGTTTAGTTTAATATGGTTGGTATCTTTAAACATTTGGTTTGAACAAAATTTGTCCATGTGTGAGCTTTTGATTGACACTGTAAGAGTGTACGAGGTGAAAGAGGATAATATGGACTCCAGAGTCTTTCCTAAACAGAAATAAATATCAATGCCATGAAGAAAATTAGAAAATTGTGAGCAATTTGTTGAGTATTCATTCTGCCACCAAAGGCAATCATTTTAGTATTTACTGCAAAGAAACAGACACAACTGGAATCAGGTCCAAGCTTATTTAGTTAGACGTGCAGAAAGAAAAACACCTGTTGAGTGTAGAGATACTGAGTGAACCAGCTGTGTTTCCTTTTGATTAGAAGAGCGTACAGCATGTTGTCATCATCACATCGATTCTGACAAAAGCTTCTGCACAGAACGTTATTACATACAGTAAATCTCCCCAGAAATGATTCAGATTTTTCTTCTATGGTTTAAAACACTTCAGTAAGGAACATTAAACACAGGAGAAAAAAAGCCAGGACATAATGTTACATAGATTTCTCCTAAGGTATCCTTACCACATGCGTCATGTACAACACACTGAACTGGCTACCACTTCAGTCTACAAGACATTTTCATAGATTGCTCTTTGTTTTCAAATGCATTTACTTTCCTTTATACTTAAACAATCTTTTGGTTCCATTCAGATCATCATATTCACTCAGGCACACTCACCAACTGTTTTTTTATTGTGCCATGAATCTTTAAAGAAATTGGGAGATGTGCTTTTAAGTTTAAAGCACCATCAGACTGGAATAATTTGACTAACTGTCTCTGATCGATTACTTCTTTCCATGACATATATTTACTCTCATTTTAGTTTAGATTCAGTACTTTGACACATGTCATTTTTTATATTTTCATTTATTTGATTTCTTGTTCATTCTTTGCACAGATGACACGTGTAACAGACATTCTGGATGGTGTGAGAGCCCTTATGTGTATGTCCCTGCTGATCTTACTACAGTATGTTGATAGTTTTGTGTATTGTACTGTTTAATTTATTATCATTATTATTACTTGTGTATTTTCCTCAAAAAAGTAGATGGTGCATCTCAAGGGGGTTAATTCTCTTACAGAATTTGTTTCTAAAGAAAAAAAATAAAATAATGATAATAACAGGGAAATCACTTAAATTTAAGATGAATAACACTATAACTCATGTTTCTGCTGCCAGGTGGATGGGAAGAAGATGGAGTCGCTATGATCACATTTCATTGAAATCTATAAAAAAAAAAAGTAAAAAAAAGAAAGTAAATTAAAATAAAATGAGGAAATGCATCTCTTTAATTTCATTGCGTGTGCAATAATACCAAACAAAAGTAATTTTACATTTTTAAAGTCCATTCTGTCAAAAGTCATATTATGTTATGATAATGTATGTCATTATTACTGTTACTGTGACTCTGTTTATATCTTGAAAATGCCCACTTATGCCCCAGATTTTTTTTAAACTTATAATAAACACTCATGTTCTTTCTCCCAAAACACAAAATCAGCCAGGGTAACAAGGTAAACATGATAACTATTATCACCCAAAAGCAGAAACTATTGGTCCTTACAAAATATTTTACACTGGTGATGTAGACATAATCATCACTGGTAAAGTAAATAATAAAAGTATGAATTATATGCACATATTTCTCTGCTGTACAAATTGCTGAAACTGTTACAACATTGTAATTGTTATTGTTATTATGAGTGTAATTTGTATAAATGGCAGAAAGAGAGCTGTCAGTGTCTACTGAAAGCATCTGTAAACCACTGTAAGGCTGGTGTGTGAAGAAGGTGTAGCTTTCCAGCTATCTCTATGTGCTGGAATCACTTAAGTAGTAACCCGCTGCAGATGATTGATCAGAATCACGCACGATGGATGAGAGAGTTACTGCCTTCAAATACTTTGGTGCTTTGACAGAAACAAAGCAAGAAAAGACTGTGCAATGAAAATTATTCCAAAGCATTCCGTAATAGATTATGAAGTAAGGGAAAGGGAAAAAAAAGGTTAATGTGTGGCACGAAGCAATTCTGAAAAATAAATTAGATCATTCAAAGAAAATGAGAGGAAGGCATTTAACACCTTTTTGGTGTTATGAATCTGGTCCTTATGCTAGTTTAGGGTGGTGTGAATTTTACACCACCAAACCGAAATGATCACAAAAAAATAAATAAATAAACAGACACAAAACATTTCTCACATTTCATTAAGTCCACCTAAATATGCAGTTCAAAGTAATGATTGTTCTACATTGTGCTGCATTTGCATGTTGAGAGCTACACCAATTAAAAGCTAATTAATTAGACACAATTCTATTAAGAAACAAATCCCACTCATCAATATACATAACCTAGGGTCACCCATTGCTCAAATGTGAATTGGCTATTTGCGCCACATGGACTAGAGAAAGGCACAGTAGCACTATTGGAGCTCACAATAAACAGTTTGGCATGGATATATTCAATGGAGCATGAACTCATCAGTGCTGATAGATTTTACCTCCCTGGAAAGAAAGCAGGACCAGGAGGTGTCACATGGACATACAGCCTTCTCTCAAATAGTCACTATTAAGAAAACGGCCAAATGTTCATCACAACTTAGAAATGCTCATATGTTATGAGATACACAATTATGTAGTGATACTGAATTGGACCCTAAATATCATACACATGTTCAATCTGAACACACTAAAATACCATCTAAATGTTTGAATTACTGTTCTCTCTGTGATGGCAGTCCTGCTTGTTAATTTGTGTTCATGCTATGTTATCATTCTGAAGTTGTGAAGTAGTGAAAAACTAAATTATGACGCAAATCTGGATATGTTTGTATGCACTAGCAGTATTTTGTGTGGTCCATCGAGGTGTTTAACAATCAAGAATGATAAAAAAGAGCCTCAGTTGTTCTTCCATATGATTGAAAAATTTACACATGAAGTTACATGTCATTTACTTACTTACAGAAAGCACTAATTAGTGAACTTGTGACCTAAATTATTGACTTCTTGTCGGTCCAGGGAACATTATCTTAAAAGAGTAGGTGCTGTGTGTTTTATGTTACAGGGTTTTATTACTTTGTTTTTATTTTTTACTACCTTATCCTTTAAACCCTGTTCGTAAAACCAAATTTGATTTACAAGACAACAAACCACAGCTCAAAATGCAACAGTATTATTATGCAACAGTATTTCTAATATTAACATTTTTGGTAAATTGTCCTACTTTAACACTGACAATGGATGTTACATGCAAACTATAGTTGAACTTAAGCCATAGTTTCCTAAAATATACTAACACATTTTTTACTTTTTTGATGTTGTTGTTGTTTACATAACAAAAATAGTGCTTCATGGCCTATGGTTGCAATCTGTGCTTGCTAAATTTGTATTACGGTTGAACGCCAGGTGCTGGCTTTCCATCTTTTACAATGAATGCGTAGATGAGGAAAGTAGGCAAACAGCCTGTTGGCTGAAACACACAGTACAAAACAACTACAACTCCATTGTTTATTTTCTATGTTTTACCTCTCTTACGGGTTATGGGCATACTGTTAAATAAATCTGCCTCTGGCTAGTGTGAGTTCCCTTGATGAATTGTGAAAATCTAACAGTGAAGAGTCCAAGTATACTGGTCCACTTTGTACAAGGCAATTCGTACAGCCTTTCTCATTTGGGTATGCATGAAATAACAATATCCTACAGGGAGCATTCTGAGTTTCAAACATTTGGGGTCAACTACACAAGCAGATTCCACATGTGCAGCCTGTGGCCACTGAGGTCTGGAATCTACCTCCCTCCTGGCTGGGTGACGTTGCATATTCTATTTCCAGACCGAGGGTTGAAGTGAGGCTGCAGGGAGTGTAACACTGACCCACATGACCTGTGGCCTAGAAAAGCTGCCTGAAGCTCTGCACACTAAAAACTCTGCACTCCTTTGCTACAGCCTTTCAAAGGCAAACAAAACCTTTGCGCATAGTATGTGTCTTTTCATGCCAAATGATTTGCATCCTTTATTCTCATCTTTGACTTGTTGTCAATGTATTCCGTGCTGTTGCAGAGCCTGATGCTCACTCTCTGAAGTCTCAAGTGGGAAGAGAGAAAGGAAGTCGAAGCGGCAAAACTGCTTTACTTTCAGGCCCAGTGTCTACAGGCCACATGTCTCCAGTCATCTGTCACTAGTTTACATACATACTATGACACTTCCTCTCTCTGTGGGAACCCGTTGTCACCACTTGGCCGCCAGCAGAGGCTGACTGGGTGCTAGATGGGTCTCCCCCAGGTACCTCTAGGGAGCCACATTAGGCCTAACTGACAGACTGACAGGAACACACAGACACACACACAAGCAGGCAAGCACACTCACATACACTCCGTCACTTGCCTAAGCACTCACTCCTCCAACTGTACACCAGCTCAAAAGCTCCCAAGGCATGGCACACTTTGCATAAAGCAGTGACTTTGGAGTACACCAATTTTTTTTTTTTCAGACACAAAATTATTTTTCACCCCTCTAGCCTCTCCATGCTACATGGAAGTTTTGAAATGAATAATGGAAACAACAGAGCTGAAGACTCATGGGATCCATTTAAAGATGTGGGAGAGGCGATGCAGTCAGGGTTTGGACCGCAGAAACATCACGCTCAACTAAATGAGTCGACCATTGTTCTTTACAGTATAGAAATGTTGCTATAAACCAAGTGCCAGTGTATTAAATCCCAACAATGACATAATGTTTAAATCAGGAAAGCATGAGTGTAAAAATGTAACAATATAAATTATCATTTTTATTTCACCCTTGGAAATAATTAAGTTGGTCAACACAGTGCAGTAACAACCGGCTAAAAACTTGACACTATTCTCTGCGATGCTGTCTGCAGATTTGATATTAGATTGCACACTTAAATTAACTTTTGTTCATTACACACAGCAGACAGCACAACTGGACAAACGGCTTGATTTTCTTTGCTAAAGTGGGGGCTTAAACTATGTTTAGCTTTTCTCAGCAAAACCTTCACTTGGTATTTCCACCTTGCCTCCCTAGATACTTGAGTGGAAGTGAGCGAACAAGAGTGGGGCAGTCCACTGTAACAGCTATTTTAGACGCATGCAAAGTCAACACGACTCCCTGAGGTGATTTCCTGTTAATGAACACAAAAGAAGTGTCAGCCCTCATAAAGCTCCGAGATGATGCTGAACTCTTGAGTGCTCATTTTTTTTGCACTCTTATTTTTCTCATTTAAATTAATCGAATTCCATGTGGACTCTAAGAGGCGCTGTCAAATAGACCACACGCCAGACAACAAGACTTTTAGTGAATATTCACTTACACCCTTACACCATGCAAGTGAGACTTATAAAAGAGAAAATAAAAATATTCATCCATTTGTGTAATAGACAAAATGTTATTATTTTTTCATATTTAATAATTTCTGCATACAGCAACTGCAGGCTAACACAGCCCCTTATTCCTTAACAAGCTGGGCCATATAACAGCAGTGCATAAAATCACTGGCTATCCCCAAATTGTCCTGCCTCACTCCTGCGCAGGCTGCTGTGGTCACGTCACAGTGTCACTGCAGACACCCGCTGCTTTGCTGCAGCCTGACACCTTAAACCATGGCAGCATATACTCTCTCTCTCTCTGTCCCCTTCCCTTCCTTTCCCGCCGCTCATCCTCATCCCCATCCCCTTCCTCTCCTCCTCTCCTCCTCTCCACACCATCAGGCAGACCTTAACCCACCCTCTTCCATTCCTGGCACTCGAGCCTCCCTCTGCCAGCACCTGGCACAAAGCCAACCTGTCAGCCACACGACTCCACAGAGGATGAATGAATCGCTGAGATTGAGAACTTTGCGAAAACCACTGATAGCTCACATCTCATCTGATCATCATTTTAGCTAATGGTCTCAAATTGATATTTGAGACATGTATTTCAGTACATGAATTATAGTGCTATTATATTCTCACAACTAAAGATAAAAGGGTTGACATACACATTTCTTCTGTGAGACAAATTTAATCAAAATGTATTTTTCTCTCAGTTACATATCTTATCTCTATCTATAACTGTTATAGGTTGTACAAAAAAAAGTACATTTCAAACATTTAGTACATCATACTTACATGTAATGAAACATTATAAATTGTATTTAAATGTTCTATCTAGAACTGCGGCCTCCATTGCCAGATTAGTCAGACAATGTTTTGTGAAAATACAAGAGGAATTTCAATACACCAAAAATATTGAGTTTTCTCTTATCCACTTGTGAAAGGCTTGTCGCTCTCTCACAATACAAAACTCCCCAACAGCATGCAATAAAGAAACACCTTGGAAGAAGGACAGGAAATAACACCTCTCTTCACCAAGGTTGTTCAATGATAAGAAACAGCACTCAAGCACACAATGACGGCTCAAAGTGGCAGCTATTTTCAAAAGTCATGGAACTGTAGATTTTGTTAATCATAGTCCTTGGGAGCTGGATATTCATTGTCTGAGACTAAAGGTAAATAATTTGGCCAAAGAAATAATTTAAAAATATGGAAGTAGATCCAGTCACAAGGACTTAATGCTGAATGATTTCCTATGGATTGTCCTACAGCTGCCTAGTCTAGTGGCATTCAGCCCTTGTGTGTAAAGAAACCTACATTATCAGCCATAAAATACTCCGTTATAATGGTACATAAAGAGGACTACATCAACACGGCGAGGACTGTGGAACATCATCAAATATTTTGTGGGATGCAGAAACTGCGCAATAAACTACTGAACCTTGGGTACACCCCGGCAACAATCTAGGCATAATCTACCTTAAAAAAAAGAAATCTCTAATCTTTTTGGTCCCTAAAAGTCAAGAATTCAGCATGTCTAATTAAAATGTAAACAGTGTAATGAGGACATCAGTGATTTAGGCAAATGTTTCTGCGGCTGCCACTGGGGGTATGATAATTACAGAGGCAAATCTATGAATGCACATGAATCTCCTACAAGTCCAGATTAAAAGCCTTAGTGCTAAACCTAGTTTAGTACACCTGGGGATTGTCTATTCTAGCCAATCCCCAACAGGCGCTGAGCTGCCTCGTCTCCTCATGAGTGCAGAGAAACCTCATGTGAAAGAGATGAAACAAAGCCTCTATTTCAATGTGTTGGAAACAAGAAGAACAATGAGTTTAAGGCAACACATTCTGTGCGCGATGTAAATAATATGCCTGGCATGTATGGCCTGAATAAACTAACCCTACAACATGACTTATGAAAGTGTTTATGTTACAATCAGTCATTTAGTGAACCCTAAGCTCTATCAATGCATTATACATTATGGTATGGATCATAATAACACTGTAGAATGTATGTGTGAAAGATACGTTTCTTGATAGAAAGAAACAGAAAGAGAACAAGACATTCTGTCCTCCCTCCTACTGCTTCTAGAGAAAAAAACAAGCACAAAGAGAAACAGGCAGACCGGCATGCACACACAAGCATGCACACATAGAGTGCGTGCACACACATAATCATGTACAAAGGCCTGCATGCGCTCTATCAAATCAAAACAAAAATGTTAAATGATACAGTGTAAACTACAAAAAACCAGAGAAATCTATGGAGTTAGTATATTAATTACAGGCCACAAGACACTAAATATTTACTTGGTTTCTAATGTGCAACCTGTGTTGTTTCATCCAGAATCTGTTAAATTTACTAAATCAAACTGTCATTAATTTGTTTGAATTAAGGGGGGTGGAGGGATAACATGACAAAATAAGAGGCCTGTAGCTAGGAGACATTATGAAGGGTAAGTACAAGCAGCCAATGGTAGGCACATGCATTTTAGAAAATGTCCATGCCATATGCTGTCACTCAGAAGAAGAAAAAAACAAGTCTGAGCAGACAGTTGCTGTGTCTAAATGAGATGGTAGGAGGAGGAGGAGGAGGAGGGGAGAGAAAGGGAGGATGTCAAGGATTCATGGTCCTTCATCTTCGTAGTAGAGCAAACACATCCCTCAGTATAGCAACAGACAGCTGCCTCCACTTTCTAATGCAGTCCAACTTAGATCACTGCAAGGATTGTTAGCGCAGAGAGAAACACACAAAGATAACATAGCAAGCTGCCATGAGGGAAACGACAGAGATGTATATACAAGAGAGGGAGACAAAAAGAGAAAGAGTAAGGAGAAAAGGAAGGAGGAATACGTAAAATACTTAAAAGAAAGATTAGAGTTTTATTCATTCCAGTAGAGTCTTACTCACACTGGGGACTCCTTTGCTTTTTATATGAAAAATGGAGAAAGATGCCATTTAGCATATTTGCTTAAAGATGACAAGCCTGCACAGATCTCATACAATATATTTGAGGGGCTGAGTGGGAATTCTTGTTGCTACTGACAAATAGATCCATCTGTAAAGATGAACATTTCATCAATTTACAACGGCCCTTCAGACATCCCATGGGATGTCTACCCGGAGTCAACTCAAGGAAGTCAGGAGCTGGCTTTAATTGTCACCATTAGTGCACATATATAGAGTTTCAGTCTTACTGTATACTGCTTTCCTGTAGTAATGATCTAAATCATGCTGTCAATTTTAGCGATCGCACTTCAGATTATGGACATTGAGAGGAGCTAAATTGCTGCACAAAAACACATTACACTGTCAAGTAAAAAATTGATCTAAATGCGTTTACCCCAATTTCTTTTTTTTCTTTTTTGTCTTCTCAGACACATTTTTGATCAAGTAAATTCACAATAATATTGATATAAGACAGGGATAAAGCTTTAAATAGTTATAATACTATAAAACCTACATTTCTAATTTGATGTTTTACAAAAATAATCCCAGAAAGAAAAATTACATCATTATTATTATTTTTGTTTTTTTTTAAGCCTCTCTAAATACATACATCTACACTATGGAAAGAAAAACACTGGCTTTGGCCACCATCTGCAAAGCAATTACTTTGTCAATATAACAACTAAATGTATAATTCTATATCCTTCTGTCACTGTGGAATATGTTAATGCTATGATCCAGTTTCTTGTTATTATTTACTTCCAGCAATTTAAGGTGTGAACACATGTGACATTTAGTGAAACGGGTGATGAAAACAGGATGGTCAGCACCTGTCGTCAGATTCAGCTCAGAGATTCATGTCAAATAACAGCTTTGATTGCTATCATAAGTGCTGTCCTATCAGAAATAAACAGTGCTGTCAACTTTTTTCCCTGTACACCGGAGGTGTCTGGGGTTAACTAAGGACCTGCAAGAATCACCTAACACACTGCAGGCATGAAACCATTAGACTTGGAACCCCTCCAGGCTTGATCTCTGATAAATATAGTCAGATATCATTTAAGATATTTCATACATAAGATCAATTTCACTAAATGCAAGAAGTTTTTTTTTGACATATTAAAAACTGAATTTCTATTCAATTTAAGTGAGAACATATGCCAACATGATGCATCATTGGTTTATTTTTGAAAGCTAGAATTATTCTGTTCTAAATATAAAATTGTAAATGTTAACAGATTGAACAGGGCATTTAAAACTGCAAGTGTATTCAAGCTGTGGATATTCAAATTCATTGGTCTAAACACTCTGCCATCTTCAATATCCATATCTGAGCAGCTCAAATCGACATTCTTTTGTAATAACACATGCATGCAGGGTCTAACATGAAAGACATAAAAATCTGACCAACAAATTGAATGCCCACTTTACAAAAACACATTACAACTAAACACTCAAACATAATGGATGTGGTAGTAATGTACATTTTTTTCCACAGAGTGACAGATGCTGGAATGCTGTTATTTTTGAAGAGGAGTGAAAACATACTTCAGTTGACTGCTGATGATGTTAATTTCCTCTCAAAGCAAAACATGCAAATGAAATGTGTGAATACAATTAAGTAAATTGTTGTATGGAGGTGGGAAAGGTTCACTTAGGACAAAGTGTTTGCAAAAGAGAGGCTGCACACAACTTGTTACTTCCCCTGACTTTTTATCCATGCTTAGATCCATTTCCACTGGAACATGAAGAAGAGCTATTTCTGACATTGTCATGGAACTAATTTGTGAGAAAAAACCTGAATTAGCTTTAACTTTGAATTGTTGAATAATATGAAAACATATACTTAAAACTAGCCCAACTGTGTTTTCCTGAAAGTCATTCTGGACAACATACCTATACGACAAATATGTTCTCAGCATATTTCAGCATTTTTTGTCAAACTATTTGCTTTTCGGTCACTGTTCATGTTATAATTAGATGCCAATATGTAGTATAATTGTAATGCAACATGGACCTGATAAATGTGAAACTGTAATGCCAAATGAATTGTTCTGAGCATGTTTCATGTGCACAGTGTTTCTATTTTAAAAAATGGTTTTGTGTTGTTAAAAGATAAAGCCATTTACAAATTATTTTCAGTTGTCATGATATATACGTATATATCTTTATATCAATTATTTTAAGGGCATTTTAAAATAATGCACAAAAGCAAATGATGCACAAAAAAAAATGTTTGAAATTATATCTTTGTGACAAAACTTGCAACTCTTTTGGATAAATTCATGCCCATTGTCTTTTAGACAAAATAACCATAGTGTTGTAGTCATGCATGCAAAAAATGAAAGCTTTAGAGTGAGAAATAAAAAGTCCAACTGCACTTGAAGAATGTCAGTAACAGAAAGCAAACCAAATTAAAATGGGAGCTAATTTTTTAGTCCTTTCAACCTAGTTGATGATATCACTTCTATTAAATTAAGCACGACTTGCCCTCATGTCTAGACTATGATCATGAAAAGTATAATAAGAAAAATCAAGAAAACTTTTGATGATCCATGCATGCACTGAGACAAAAAACAAAACAAAAAACAGAAACAATAGCAGCCTCTTTTTCAAATATGACAAAAAAAGAAGATAATAAACAGTAAGGATAATAATTACAAAATGAACATACCATAAATACTGGTGCTAGTGATCATGTCTTCAAGCCTAAAAACAAGAGGAGAGGGAAAACAGCAGAATCGGAATTTTCACGAGGAGGAATTCCAAAGGTTGCTTCTCATTACAGGCACTTTTCCCCTCAGATATCGGATTTCACAACTTTAAAAGAAAAAAAAGCACGGTCCCTTGTTCTTTCCTCAGGTGTTCATTTAGGCCCGTTTACGTGTAATTAAGATCAACGCAATAACAGAGGAAAACGAAACATGCGAGCACTGGCTATATATAAAAGCCCTGGACGGAGACGCGAGAGCTGCACAGGCACGGCTGGAGCCTGTCACTTCTTGCGCGAGTTGAAAGGAGAGAATAGGAAGCATGTGAGAGACTGGCGATGACATAAAACACATATTCTTCATGCCGCCCATTAGAGGAAGAGGCTAAACCAGCGTGATGCCCCCCCCCCCCTCCCTTAACTTTGAGAAATAGATTACTTGCCAGCAGTTGTCCCACCACCAGCGCAGTGACAACTCCTCTATTAACCTCCCGCCTGCAGATATTGCTGCAAGTTTTTATTCAGGCTGCCATGCAAAAACTTCTGGTTGAAGGGAAAGTTATTAAATAGACTGGCTCCAGTCGTACATGCAACCTTCTCCTCAAACTGCAGAGAGTGACACGTGAATGCAAAGCCGATCTAATGAAAGTCAAAGCCTTTATTTAGTCTTATCTAAAGCATTTTAATTTATTGTTTTGCATTGGAAAACGCAGAATGAGCGGCCACAGACTGCTGCAGCCCTGTGATGCGAGACACAGTCACAGCGAGCGAGGGTTTTGCGCGTATGGAGCTGCTTCGCTTCTCTCTCGGTTTTTTTTTTTTTAAATTGTTAACATCACTGATAGAGAGGACGAGACTTACCTGTGTAGGTGACAGTGCAGTTTCAGGGTTTATAGTACCATCGATCCGGTGAGTGCGCAGATGTATGGCTCGCTGAGGTTAAGCGCGGCTGCTCGCGATTTGAAACCATTCCAAGTTAGTGAGGGGAGGACTGACCACAGCCTCTGCCATGTTGGAATTCCAAACCCTGGACAGCTGCTCCACTGACTGAAGGCGGCACGCTGCACACTGCGCATGATCTCTGCGGCGGGGAGCCAAATTCAAAGAGAATCACCCCTAATGAGCAGTAGTTCGGAAGTAGCCTATCATGACAACACTTTGCCAAAGGCTATTCGACGTATTAATAGTCTAATTGCATGGTTTGCACGCACTACTGGGAACTGCTTTCCTCTGCCCTGCACTGGATCGGCACCATCTGAAGTGCATCATGCTTATATGTGCCTGTGCATTTAGGACGATTTTTTTGTCTCTGTGAGTCAATCAATATCCAAACGTTGCAAAACTGTTCTCCAGTACACCATGATCAACATACGCCTTCAGCTGTCTGCCTTCATCAGGTTGGTATCTGAGATTATTATCTTACACAGCACACTGATCTGTCATGTGACCTAAAGATCAACAAGATTCAGTTATACAAAATGACATTATCACCAGCCTTTAAAACAAATCTGTATAACATATATATATATACACACACAAAAAATAACATACATAACTACACAAAAAATAGAAAATGAGAATAAATACAAAGCATATATTTTTACAATCATCTTTTATTCTTTAGGAAATGGACAACAGGTCAAATATCAATACCATCTTCAGCACAAAGCAACAAATGAAGGCAAAAGAGCTGAAAATGTTTGATGAGATGAATAAAACATGGTGTAGAGTTGGAGAAGAGAATTTTGATTAAGCTCACACTGGTTTGCACCTTGCTTTATCTGTAAACATCATCTGCTCAAGGATGTCAACAGCTTTTAAACACTGCTTACACTATATATCTGTCACCAAGAATCATTTGGTCTTTAAATATCTTGTATCTTAAACTGATCTTGTATACTTTGATGTGATATTTTTTTGCTGATATGGCGAACTGATTTTTCACAGGGTTCATTGGAGGTACATATCTGTCCGAGGCATTTTGTCCAGGCAGTACTGATCGAGACATGTTTTTGCAGATTTTCCTTTGCTCCTCCGTATTAACTGTGCACAGCCTTGAAGGAGGGTTCTCTTCTCCTTTGGGGAAGCAGGAAGACCCTGGTTAGACACATGATATGAGCAACGCCACCAAAACTCCTATTATGTCCTCTGATATCCATACCCAAGGCCCTAAGAGTGATGCATTGATTCAGCCTTCAGTACTCCCTTGACTGCACCATGCTAATTCCAACTGCATGAGGTCCTCGGAGAAATCCTACCCATAAGGCAGGATACGAGGCAGATGCTGAGCTGCTCTGGACAATGACAGTTTAAGCCTATATCGTGCACTCCAGTGTCCCTAGCAGAGGGTCTCTGTTTTCCATCTATGTAATTCCTCCTGAACATTATACTGTATATTGCTGAAAACCCTATATTAGAATAACTGCATTCATAAACCAAAGTTTAAAGAGAAAAGCAACTACAGAGTCTGTCAAAACTGTCCAAGTATTAAATGATTAAACAGAACAATATACAGAATATAATCACAATAACAGAATGAGATCATATAATCATCTGCTGGTTACTTGAGGATGCATCAGAGATTTTTCCATCCATTGTGGAATAATGGCCTCTTAATACTCAGCTGACTCCACCAGAAGTGTGCGTCCACGCTTGTAAGAATAGCCTGTGAAAATCTCTGTGTGCTACGGAGGTCACAGTGAAAACAACAGCAGTGCATTTCCAGGTGTAGCCACGTCCATTGTCTCCTTCCTCATATGGGCATGATCATCCTGTGCCTTTGTCCTTGTGTCAGCAGGCAGGACATTCTAAATTATTTTGCTCAGCTGCTTCCCTGAACTCTTGCTACGGCACGTCAATACACACATCACACAGACACCCGCACATACTGCTACAGGGTTTACAGTTCATGTCCATCACACACTTCAATCCTCCTTGACACAGATGAAACCTGCAGAGGAAAAAAAAGTTATCCAGTTGCTAAGAGATTTGCCAAATTATGGAATGCGTTTATGATTGTCTGAAAATATTATAGTGTGTAAGATTAAATGTTGTTGTTGTTTAATTTCAGAAAAAAAACATATTCATCTTAACTCTGCTGGAAAAGGCACATTAGAACATTTTATACACGAATGTCAGTTCTGTAACGAGCAGTCACCATTTGGAGGAATAAAAACGGAATGAATGTAAATCACTTACTGACTCTGTCCTGCATGCACTCACACACACACACACACACACACACACATACGTATGCACACAGTGAAATTGTTCATTTCCCCAGGAACGAGGTTAGGCACGTCACTGCCTGCTTTTTTAACCTTACGCCTAAAGACTCTTATGTCATGTGTGATCACTTCAGCGATGTTGCTGGACATTTATTGTTTCTGCCATGAAACACTGACTTTAGAGAAACCAGCTGCATCATGCCCTTTCTCTTCAGGAGCATGCATCTTGATGTAACAAATATTTGTTTTTATTCATCTGATCAGTGGTTTGTCGACTCTTCTTTTTGATTTTAACATTGTGTGAAAATAACAGCACCTAGCATCAATCTTTAAACCAAATAAGAACATATATTGACAAATTCCACTGGCACTGAAAAGTCATGTTTTCCCATCTCCAAACTGTGTTTATATTTTCTGTCATTACACCACTTAACCAAATGTGGTTTGGAGCTTTTCATGGAGTGATGCCATAATCAACATAATTTGCTGAGATCCTGTACTGTATCTCTGGGCTATCAACAGCCAATGACTCTGATTAGGACTAGAGATATTTGAGCAGAAATAACACATTTTTAAGCATGTGACACTGCAGCCTAGTTGCAGCAATGAAACATTTTTATTACGAAAGAGCACCAGCTATTACAGAGAAAAGATGTATAAAAAGTGAAAAATTACTGGCTTGATTACTCACATTATTTCAAGATGTGTATCCAAGGCTCTGTATAGACTAGGGCTAAAATCCTAATAGGGACAAGCTTGAAGTGAATAGAGCCCACAGAGGATAAGCTACTAAATCTTGCAATAAAAGCAATGTGATTTACAGTAAATTCCACAAGGCTGACAGTGCCACAGCTGAGGGCATAAACACTCCTTTCAATGCTGCGCCTCAGTTCTGTCTGCTGTGAACTACAATCACACAGTCACGCTGCTCAGCAGCAGTGACTTTGATAAATCACCAGGAAGTCTCACTGTTGGCTTAAAACTAGAACTTGTTCAGTTGCAATTCTGCATTTGTCCCTCTTTAATGTGTATGGAAGTGGCTTTAGCAGTAATCTGTCAGTGATTGATTAGGTGTAGCCAAATCCCCTCTCCGTTCTCCTCTGCTGGCTCACTGTTCAGACACAGCTGTGTATTTACAGAGAGATGGCTGTATTAGGGAAGAGGCTGCCTTATTTACCTGCAACATAAACGTAGTTACTTCCACTTGGGTGACTATATACTCAGGATGACCACCAGTAAAAGAGAAGACCAGAAGTGACATGTTCTTGTTGACACTGAATTCATGCGCTGATGGATAAACAAACAGAACTTAAAGACTTACAGATCTATGACTGATTTGTTTTGGGAAGAAGAAACCACATTTGAAGCAGTCATGCATGTTCCTAACAGTCAACAATCACACCAGAGTGCAGTCTAGAAAGCGGAAAAATACCCACTAATATCTGAGTGTCACACAATCACCTTTTATCCGGTGATATAAAAACTGGAATATATGTAACCATTAAAACATATTTATTTTGTATGTGACACAATAGGTTGAAAAAGCAATTTAGAAAGGGTGCCGGTTATTGATTATAGTTACCAGCAGATCCATTTTAATTAAATATTAAGAGAGTGTGCTGCATTGATAGTAACTGAGCAGCAACTGTTTCTTGCTTTTCTTTTTGCTGTCATTTAAAAAAATTGTAAACTAAAAAAGAAGACATGCTTTAATAAAACTCTCATATAATTACACTTGAAGTATTTAAGCAAGGCTGGGCTATATCTGATACATTTTGTATTCAAAGAATATTTTAGTTATTTTTAAAAGATTGTCTGAGTATGAACATCCGTGCATGAATTTTAATGGAGATACTTAAATGGTAATTATTCCACTCAGGCTCAAACGTAGGTAACAAATGGAATTCAATCAGTGTCCCTGCATAATGATGGTCATTAGGAGAAAGAAAATAATAATGACATCCTATCTGCATTAAACCTGCAGACACTTTACACAATGATCCTGCAGCCATTATTGATCTCCATGGAGATAAGCAATTGTCACTTTTCAGCATTGTGCCTGAATGTTAAATACAGCTCGTTTTGTTTTTCTGCAAACTATTTCAGCCAACACTAAATTTTCATTTAATTTACTTCACTACTTGAAATCCTTGGTCTCGTTCCACATGATTGTAATTTTGGGTTCATTGTCATAGCTGCCTCTCCAGTTCCCACTCTCTTTTTGCACCAATTCCAGCTTTCATACGCCTTGCATAAAATGAACATTACTCCTGAATACCCTGATTGTGATGCTTTGTGAGCTTCTCTTGTGTGTATCTGATATGTAAACATGCTATGTTTAAGGCAATGCAGTCATCCAGAAATCAATGCTCGCTTAATAGGAACTGTTGCTTCCCCCTCCTCAACACAGCATTGTGTTTTAAAAGTAAAACTGAGGGAAAAATGCCAAATGATTGAAGCAACATTCATTAGCTCGCAACCTGTACTACATAGATATTAAAATATGTAGTCTACTACCAGATATTTCATGTATAATATAACAACTCAATATCTTAGTTTTTATCTCTGCATAACTCAATATTAGTTGAATATTGTAACAGTTGCTTACACATATTGTACAGTAGGCAGCATGTATTGAGTCTTCTCCAAGACAGCCACTTGGTTGAATAATTAAATAAGATCTCCAATCAAATGATCCATGATTTGCATGCCTTCTGTTGCCAACGAGCTCCATCTGTTTGGTTTTGAGAGCTCTGACACAGTGGCTCTTATGAGTGAAACAGCAATAATGTAATTGTGGATGTGACAGATACACCAGATGATGCAGGGACTGTTCGAAAGTCTGGTCCAAGGCATACTGTACAGCACGGTGTCATATGGTCTGCAAGAAAGCATGACAAAAACAGCTTCATATTCTCTCTTCATCACTATTAACTTTAAAGACCCTCAATCTGCAGCAACTTGCTCATTCATTTAAATGCAAGCTCCTAAAATTGGAATTGTGTTTAAAGCACCTCTTGAAGCATGCATTGCAAAGTTACTGTATCTTAATTGAATAGCAGGCTTCAAAGCTTGGAGGGTGAAGGACAATAGTAGCAGGAAAGGTTTGGCTTGGTGCCAGTGGACAATGCAGAGCAGGCCTCAGCTCTCAGCAGCGGGCAGAACCCATGCCGGAGTCCGCATCAGGAGAGACAGCCTCCACTGCTTTGATGGATCTGTCATAGCAGCCAGTGTCTGCCCTCAGCTGGGGTTCAGGTATTCAGCACCAATAGCATGTTACTATCTCAGGTTAGACTCTATTTTCTCATATTTGTCTCACTTTCCCGATGTATTTAAGGGGTTAAAGGAATAGGCAAAACCTCTGATCACTTTGTTTTTAATATGACTTGTGAGTAACGTGTGAACATATTGTTTAATTACAGTCAATTTTTTATCTGCACCCAGGTACTTTTAAAGGTGATACACTCTGTGTTGCAAATGACTTATAATCTCCACTAGACTCATTTATTCAACTTTCTAGAAGCTGATTCCAATTAGCAGTTAAACATCATTTGGGCCAGCAATAAACAACATTCATGAAATGGTCAAAGACCTACAGCAGATGTTGAAATACTCGCTAAAACACAATTTTCTCCAGGTGTACGCCTTTTGTATTTAAGTGTGTCTGCTTATTAAAACCAGTGATGCCAAGGTCATTCAATTAATGTTGCTCCCCTTTATCAGCTTCAGTGGCTCCACAGCGACTGAGGGCCACTTTGCCCATCACACTCAAGTGCTTTTGTGGCCAAGACTGAACTCCACCATGATCATACACATTTTTTTTAATCTAGTCAATAAAAATGGAGATAAATAATAAGAATATTTTACTTCTTTTCTTTCTTTCTTCGTTTACAGACTTTTTATTAACATGTTAATTATACAGATAATGGCCAATAATGGCACTATACACTCACAGATTTCTGACAAGGTAAGTTTTAATATAACTTATTTTGGTTATTTGGAAATTAAAACAAAGGTAAACATTAACATTATAACGTAAGCTCTATTGCACACATGACAGTACTCTAAATAAGCTCTTTTACACCCTTAAAATTATTTGTTTTTAATCATTTAATCCAGAATGTTTGTGTCTTTAGAGACCTGAGTTATGCTAGAAATGTATATTTTTTGAGGTGTACAGATAGCAGGTAGCAGGTGATATTGTGTTTTTTCTTTGGCCTCATTTTATGTCCCCAAAATTATGCATTAATGCAGATTCAAATATTAGGTAGTTATTTATATTATGTTACTGTCATAGTACCATGATGGTGCTAGTGTGTCAGGTTCACTGCACACCAACGCTTACACAAGAAATACTGTAAAGATCTGATGAGGGAAACTCTGGAAATGTTGTAATCAAATGATGATGAAGATTACAGTTTCACAAAGTGACCAGTCAAATATCTCTGAAGTAGAGCTGGAGTATAAGTGTAAGCTCAGAGTTCATGAGTTTGTCAATAACAATAAATGTGATTTACTGAGTGTCTTTCATTGAGTAGTTACTGTATTCAACACATATAAACAAACTATGCTATATTAAAAGATGTCAGTAACTTTTGAAAATCAACTTTTTTGGCATCCATAAATGACTGAAAAAACACAAATAAATGAAAAAAAGAAACAAAATCTGAATCTAAAAACTATTTAAATACTGGCTGTTCATTTGTTCTGGGTTACACAAGACTTACATTGTCATTAATACAAATAAACATTGACACCCAGCATGGGAACCATTAGCATGTGTACCAAACTTCATTCACAACAGCCTGTGAGAAACACACTGCCTGGAGTTGGATTCATTTTGCAAGGCATTGCTTTTCCAAACGGCTCCAAGACTTCCTGATCGTCTGTAATCCCCAGCTTTCACACATAAGTCATTGAGAGCGATGGAGTCCCCTCTGTTTACTCACTCCAAACCAAATGATCTTTCACAAGTATACCACTTCAGATGTGAAATGGAATTTGCCAGGGTGTTCTATCCCAAGTCTATTTCTCTGTACGCTTTACCAATTCCCAAATAGGGTTCAGTCGCTCACAGATAATGTCTGTGAGGATTGAGCTCGGCTCCTCTGCTGTTTTAATGGCCCATGGGAAAAGGTATTTGACGGAAGTAAAGAAGTACTCTTAAGCACACATGCAGCACTGAATTTCATTTTGTTTTAGTTGCTGCAATGCATGTGTTTGCTGGACACTAAGGGGTGTTTATATCAGCATGTGAATGATTTAACATTAAAGCACTAGCGCCTTAATGATTTTATCATCATTCAAATCCCATGCCAAAATGCACACAGCTCATCCAGTTAATAATATGAGAAAAAGGGAGGATATTGAATTTTAATAATATAATATATTGTGTATAATAATACAGCAATGTAATATAAAGAATCATTTCTGTGCTAGAACAGAAGCTATTTACTCATATGCTCACATGTGAGAGTTAAAAGAGCGTAAAGTAGCTGATGGCTTTATCCTTTCAGCAGTTGACAGTGTTACTGCTTTGGTTCGTAGTTATGATAAATGGTTGTTTTAGGAGGGCTGCATTTACTTTGTAGAGTCATTATGAGAATATTATGTATGAGAAAACAGTCATTAATATTCATTATAATTGCAAACTACTGAGCTGAATGCTGATGGAGGGTGTTCAGATGCCAGCATAGGCCAGTGTTTTCTACTGTATCTCTTATTGCATCTGTGCAGCAATACATGTAGGGGCTTAGGAGTCTGTTAGAGAGCCGTTGTAACAGAATCTGACTTTTACTCAATTTTCCACTCAGTCAGTAAGCTCAAGAAATGCTTGCGGGAAGTAGAAATTAGCATACAAGAGAAATAACATGCTCTAACATTACAAGCATAATTGCTGTCATGGTAAGGTATAACTCAAAGATTATACATTCATCATTAAACTATAAAAGGCTTCATTCTCTGTGTATTTGACCCACTTTTGTAGAATCCAGTGCATAAGATGCCTCACAGTCTCCAAAGGATACAGTGTTCCTATTCCAGCTGATAAGGGCTCCAATTTTGTTTGTGTCTGGTAATTGGAGCAATGTTGAAGTGAGGAGCAATGATACCTTTCCCAGTCTATGTGTGAATGAAGCTGGCTATGGAAGGGAAAGGTCAGGCCCTGGACCTGCTTTGTCCCCCAGGGCCCTCAGCAGTAGGGGCTGGAGAACACCACAAACAATTAAACATGTTGCTTCACAGGGTAGAGCAGCCAGACTCCTGTTGGTTGGAGAAGTTTTTTACCTTAGCGGGTTGCTGTTGGTCACTCTTCACAGCAATAATCTGCAGGTCTGAGCAATCAATACAGCCGAGAGTGCCTGTGCATGAGCAGAGGAGCACATAACAGGCATCAACAAAGACATCCGCACGCACTCACATACACATACAGATATATTCAAGCTCATGCACAGATTCAGCCCTTTACTCATGTACATTCAGGCACGTGGACATCAACACATGTATACAGAGATAAACAGACATAGAAGAAGGCAACCGGAACTGACATAAACACATAAAACATATTAAACCAAACATAACATATATTTTATGGGGAACAGTGCAACATTGTGTATCAATTTACATATTTTACTGTTCAAATTAATTTAGCTTCTGATTCTGTAATATTTGTATCTTATATATAATATTTATCTAAGTCTTTTTTTATAAAAGTGTAAAAAATCAATAATACTTGCTCTTCAATGTATAATTTTTCCCAAAGATTGTAAAATAACCAAACAGACCTTTTCAAGAGAATTGGAAGAGCACTAAAGACACAACGTACACTAAACAGGCCGTTACCAATCCTCATTCCCAGGACGTCAAATACCGACGCTTTGTCACACCCCTTGGCGTCTGATACCAATGCACAAGACACCCTTTGGCATCTGTATGGGACAACATGCCAACCAGTTGCAGCTAAATGTCTCTTGAACATTCAGACTTCAACACAGGAATGATTAGACAGCTGTCTTTTCTGTTTTATGCAACTCCATACATGTCATACATGAACTGAACTCTCAACTGCTGAGCAGAGTGAATGGGAACAGTTTTCTTTTATGAGAGACAGCTAATTTAATTGTATGTGAACATGCAATGACAATAAAGGCATTCATTAATTCATTAATTCATTAACACTGAAACTATTATATAAAAGTCATTAGCTGGACATCCTGTAGCTTGCTGAATTCTAAGCGAACTTAAAAAAGTCAAAAGGATGTTAACAGCACCAGATTTCAACAATGTAAGGATATTGAGCAGTACCTCACTGACAACTACTGTATATGGTCCACTGTTGTTCCTGAATAGCAGATAATAACAATGCAGTCCTCTGAGCCTCTGAGACAGCGCTGTGTGTGCTGGGGCTCGTCCATCTGTGTGCTCTTGCTTGCTTTTGAGCAAGCACAGTAATGGACTCAACAAGTGAAACCACCATTGGCATATCTCCAACAAGACACGGCCCCAAGGAACGCAGTGCTACAGCTTAGCTTTACAATTAAGCCAACACAGAGATACCACACTAAATGCTTCCTAGTGGAAAATCACAACATAGAGTAGGATTTTTTTCAATTACTCATTGATGTGAAAAACACTAATTGGCTACCTTGCCTATTGTTTGTTGTCACCAGTACAGCAGAATTGGATGTATCTTACCATTCAGAGTGTGAACACAGAAAAAGCCTACCTGCCAGACTGTTGCTGACTGGTGCTGTATAGAGCTGACTGCTCTAAAGGAATTATAAGAACACAAACACAGTCTAACCTTATATGTTTCAATGGCAGATAATTATTTATTATACTTCATCACTTTGAATTAATATTAGGACAATAAAAAATGTGCCAAGATTTTTTTCTTTTTCCTTTTATATTAGGCAATACTTCCATTTTTCTTTCTTTTATAGGTGCAATGAGCAGAAGACTGAATATCCTTGCTGACAAACAGCAGAATGAATTTATGCCTGTTTGCAAAGTAATTGGAATGATAAAAGGAGAGCAATTCTGAATGTGGAAAATACTCAAGGTTGGTTTAAAAGAAGGCAGTTTTTCTTACATTCTTATCATCAATACCTTTATCACTGTACTGACAATAAGGTGCTGAATAGCCCTGTGGGAAGGTGATTCACAATCTGGATACACACCACAAAATTACATGCTTTTGTACTGAGCAGATAATGATTAATAAAAGGTTCTGAATAGTTTAATCTGAACCAGAAACACTTTACACATCTATTGTGCGGAAAAGAGGTGTGACTGCAGCTTCCAGAGAAGCCAGCTCTCTATTTTATGATAATGTTTTGCGCTTGTCTGTCCTCTCTTTACACGGGATTGTGCTTTAAAAAAAACTGTAACTGAAAATCTAACAGAAATTTCTGTTTAATCGAGTTTTAAACTGTCATTGTATTCTGTCTTCACAACCACCAAAATCACAGATTAAGGTTTTAGAGATTGGTGTACCTTTTCTCCACTTTTCATTCCAGTATGTGAACTATAGGCTACTGTAGGTTTCATTTTGCTTGCATGAGGAAGGTTAATATTTGTCTTGTGAATTTCACGGTGAGCTGTGTGCACTCACAGTGCCCTGCAGGTTCAATTTCTCTTAATTGTTCTGTGACCTTTCTCTATACCGTTAGCAATTAGCTGATGAGTTTGTCTATGCTGTGGGTCAGTGTCATTAGATTGTAATCAACACAAACACAGGGAGGCTTTTCATAAGAGGGACTAGCTTGGCATTCAAGCACTCTTACTCGACAACATTTATTAATTACAAAACAATAATCTGTTTGATGAAGGGAAGACACATAACAAAAGTTGACCTAGATGCAGTTCATGAAATGTGCAGCAAAATAATCAGAGTGAACCCCAGATGAAAGACATTCACCTCTGTATTTATCTAATTAAATCTAAATAAATATGTGTAATATTAAGAATACACATAAGTGCACATATTCAACAGACAACAGTGAAACATCCACATATAACAGTCTAGTAGTGGAAACACTAAGAAGAGCATATTGTCTAGTAGTTGCCATGTGTCCATGTGTCTACTTGCAGAATTAGTTCAGTCATTCAACTTCCTGACACATCTTCAAGATACAGTCCTCATGGTGGCCTTGAGTTGCAAAGCACAACAATACTGGATAAAGCACATGAACAAAACATAAAACACAAAGCATTAATTGCAGGTTAATTGCCACAAACCAATATTCTTTGCTGATCTGTTTCTTTTTTTATAGTAATTATACAGGGGACAGGTTTTTATTTTCTGAAATTTGGTTGTGTTTTTCTGATTTGTTGTTGTGCTTGTGTCTGATTTATCATTTAAAAAAATGTTTTCTTTCTTTCTTTCCTTTTTTTCTGTTTGTCAGTTAAGGCCACTGTACTGGCCCCAGGGCAGGAATAGAGAGGGAGAGAGAGAGAGTGTCCAGAGAGCAATAGACTAACAGAAAACAGACTCTACTTGTCATTGTCCACACCAGCAATTAGGTGTTAGTTCAGCAATAGTTTGGACCAGCCTTATTTAAATCAAAGGTTTGACAGTAGAATGCTTGTGATAATGGATGCCAGATTTTTTTTTTTTTTTTTTTTGGACAGTCAAACACATACATGGCACTAGCTTAGTCCTACTTTGAGGGCAGTCTGGTTGAGGGGGAAACAGCATCAACATAGACTGCTATGGTCTTGCTCAACAAGTAGTGCAGTCATTATTGCATTACCATGGAAAAGATATGTCACAAACACAGTTTTAACAAGGGTGTACAGCTCAATAAACGATTGGCTGAGCCACTGTAGCTGGACCATATTACAGAACCGCTTCATAGCTTGGTTAATGAGTTCCTTGAAAACAAAATTTCACTTCCTGTCCGCAATATACAAAAAAGTACTTAAACATTGCCCTAGCTCACTGTATCAAATAGAAGCTGGTAAATAGATGCATGAAGGTGTTCATTGACACAAGGTGATCAAGTACACACACAATTCTCCCACCGCCTGAGTTGTGATATTCCTTTAAAGCTGCAATTATCAGAAGATTAACAAGTTCATGCTGCTACGACAGGATGCTGTGAGAATGAATTTTGGTTCCAAGAGCACTTGGCCGCCTGCCATCGCTGAAGGTGACAGAAATCTTGCCGATCTTGCTCGACGGCAAAGGGGGATGGACAGAACAGGCTGGGTGGAGCTTAAGAATCTGAAAGTCATTGCTGTTTGGGCTTCCACCCTGCCCTTACTGCCCCAGTCCACCAGATCAGCTTTACTCAGCAGATTCTTCCCCGGTGGGAAAACAGAGGAGAGGCGGCAGGAGGCTGAAAGCAGTCTAACCTAGCGCATGGCTAAAACCCTCACTGTTCTGCTCCTAATTATTGATCAGATGATTAGGGCAGATGAAGAGATTTTTTTTTAAAGTGAGAGCTGTGATTGTGCATCTCCGACTTGTCTAGAGAGAGCTGCCAAAAGATCAATACTTTCAATCATGCCAGAGAGCTCTTCTGTCAGTCACGCTGAGTAAGGTGATTACAATTGAGTCTTAAGACAATGAAGAACTTCACGGGGCTTCCTCAGGCACACTCAGCGTCCTCGCAGGGAGTCTAATGAACTCAGACCTGCTAAATAGGCCTGCAAACCACTTCAGCTTAGATCCTGAGAGACTGGTCTTGCTGCACTGCTGCCAAACTCACCTGTGAACAAATTCAGTGTGCACACAAACACACAGATAGACCAGCAGCAGTAAAATGGTAACCTATCATTATAGAAAAAAGAACAAGACCGGGTCAAAAACTGGGATATGGCTGGATCTTGTATGAAACAATAGAAAGCTTTTAATTTGTATGTTGCTGGGTCGCTATCAGACATTTTAAAGATGTTTGTTTTTATGTCACTTTAAGTTTATTTATTTCTGTAGCATTTTTCATATAATAATTGTAACTCAAGGTGCTTCACACCGGTAGGTAGGTAATCGTGGCACTATTCACTCATCATAGACTGCTAGCAGCTAAGATGACTGGCTGGCAGTTGGCCAGAAGCTCCTCACATTTCCAAGAACACAAATTATTCCTTAAGCAAATTTACAAAAAGGTGTTATTTGGATAAACTGACCACATTTTGGAATCTAAATGGTTACTTACTTGCCTGAAAATATATTGAAACTTAATAAAGTGACATAGTAACAGTCTTACAGCGACAATTACAACAGCTTTATCTCTGACATTGGTGTCAGTTGGTGTGAGATACTTCGCTATAGGTCTTTATACAAATCATTCTTTGAAATGTGAAAATTGAAGCCACAAGCTAGCAGGAGATGTGAAAATCAGAAACAGCAGGAAAACCTGACAGAATGATGGCTCTTCCCTCAGAATATTCAAAGCAACCACAGCTTTTTTTGTTTTTGACTAGTTGATATGTATAGCGTTGTGTTTTTGCATTTACTATTTCAAGCTTATTTGTGTTTTAATTTCATTTGACACTTGATGTATTTTTTACTGGCAGTGTTGAACCTTTTTCAAGTGTCACCTTTGAAGAAATGTGACAGTTTATGCCATTAAGAAAGGACATAAATGATTGGCAAGTTGAACTTTTTCTTTTACACTGACAACTGAAAGACAGCTGACTGATATCAGCTCTATTTAAAGCACTTCAGTGAAAATCTGATCACCGCAATTTCCAAACGTAGACACGTAAATACAGTCAAATATAGTGAGAAGTAGGCATGTCCCCTGTAAGTGTGCAACAAAGATCCACTAATAGTTTTGTGTTGGGGATCTTTCTATGTCTTTAACAGGCAGCATGTAGCAGCGTCCGTCCCTCTGTGGCTGACACCAGCCTTTCAGGGAGCAGGTGACTTGTTAGTACTCTAAGCAACAACGGGAACAGATGTGTCCCTGACAGTGGATGGATGGTCAGGGTCCATCTGGTCAGTGCAGCCCTGGACAGGAATGATGAATACAGCTTCATCAGTGAATAGCTGTCATCAATCGCATGGCGTGGCGATGGCCGGTGACAGCCACACGCCAGCGCCGGGCCCCAGGTGTGGTGAGCAGAGAGCGGGCAGGCTCTGGAATGCAGTTCAATCAGGCAAGTCTGGGCCAATGTTATATATTGCAATGTAAAGTGTATGCATTACAAAGCAGATGAAGTGCTTTACTTTGTCAGGGTGGTCTGCTGGCTCTTTGATACAGACACAGACTAGGCCTTAGATTTATTTCAATGCAATGCAGGGCTGTTATTGAGCCACTGTACTAAGGACGAGTACTAGGTGTCTAGACAAGTCATGGCTCTACATTGTCTTCCCTGGCAGTCCCAAATGAAATGTGCTGCATCCTTGTCTGCTTCAGTGCATAGACATGGAGAGGTACTAAAACACTGACCTTGCGCTGGACCATTCTGAATATGTTATGACTCCCAGGTTCCCTTGAACTGTCACAACTTTAAATCGACCACTTCTAATGGTTTAATACACTGTATGGTGATCATTATGCAGGATGGCCCACCTGCCTGTTAGTCCTGCTTTGAGGCAAAAATATTACTAGAAATCATACTGCTCATCCCTCTAATTATTTTATTTATCTATTATTGTTGTAAGAAAAGATGAATTAATAATTACACCTAAGCCTATCTGATGGTCATGCAAACTATTGTACAGTGTTCTAAGACTTTGGTGTAAGTGAAAACAGATCATTGAAGTCTGTAAAGGGGGAGCTTCCAATAATACACACGTTTCCTGGCAATTGCAAAAAGAACTGGGAAGCATATATCTTACACATGCAACATTTCATGACCATATTTTGTATTTACATAAAGTACTGAAGTTGTACATAACCTTGAATTGTGTAAAACAAACTAGAAGTAAAGAGAGAAGTTACACAGCAGAACATTATACAGATTAAAAAGATCTTAAATATCAACCAGAACCAAAAATCTCTCCTCGCAGCAGCTTGACTAGATGGGGTTTTTTTCACAATCAATTGCAGATTAATATACATTTTATGCAGCTGTCACTGGTGTCATGTAGACCTCAGTGTCAAGCTATAAATAGCCCGACCACTAAAGAGAGGACCTAAACACAGGTGCACATATGACCTATTATGGAGCAGCAGTCTAATACATATTTATTGGCACATTTCACCTCCACTGTTGCTGAACAGCGAGTCTGAAACACTTTGAATTCTGCTGATATTCAAAGCCCCAATCAATCACTTTTTTGATATTTGAAATTACAGAAACAGACCTACAGATGGAACATAGCATTTCTATGCTAATCAGCTGATCATTAATGAAAATCAAACCTGTTTTAATTGTGGGTTCACAAATGTTACTGATACAAACTTTAAATAGCCTAATAATGTAGATTTAGTGGTTTTCTAGTATTAGCATGTATAAGTAAAACATCTGTTAGACAGTTTACTAGTGTAAGTATATTCTGATCCTGCGTTTTGTATTTGGCGGTTATATGGACCAACTTTACAAGTAAAGCCTTTATTCAGGTTAAAGCGATGATGTAAATAAAATATTGATTTTTTTCTTTTTTTTCTTTCTTTTTCTTTAAAAAAAACCCCCCTAATACATTCATTTTTGGCACAATGTCTAAGTGATAGAAATGTGGGTACCACCAAAGGGTTTATGATTATTAGTGGATTATAAATTATTTAACCATTAATTAAGCTATTAATTAATGATTATAAACACTTTAGAAAGGGTGGATTATCAGAAAGTTGAACCAAAATGTGTTTTCAAGATGTTGACAACTTGATCTTTGCTAATAATATGTGCTGTATTTCATCTTCTGAAAACAAATACACTCATTTTAAATGTTTTTTTTGAAAAATGAAAAAGTATAACTAAAAAGCTATTTAACGTAACAAAAAATTATATTTGATTAATACATTATCATGATTTGTGGTATTAGACCTCAATAAATTTGCATGGCAGTGAAGAGGATTGCTCCTCGATTTTTTATTCCTTTGGCTTGGTTCAAACATTTTCTCTGTGAGCAGAGAAAGGTGGTGTAAGCCAGGAGAGAGCTAGTTTTGTACATTTTTGCTGCCCTGTCGTTTTCTCAGCAGGGTATCTCTTGGGAAAATCAAGGGGAGGGGAAGGCCATGGGGGGAGGGTCTTGCAGAAAACACATATACAGGCATCATGTCTCCAAAACACATTGCCGTGTCGGCTGTCTGATGCTGCTTGCATGTGATTAAGCCTCTGCCTCTAAACAGGATACGTTTGATGACCCTGTTGGTGTGTGTCTCTGATGTGTTGTATTGCTATCGCTCTCTCTTTTTCTCTCTCTGTCTACTTCTCCTCTTTTTTTTCTCCTCAACAAGAATCACTCTCATGTTTGAAGCTATGCTTTGCTTTGTGAGGCTCCCTGAAACTGACATTAATCCACTTTTTCTTCTATAGACTGACAAGTGCATGAAATGGAGGTGTCACACTTGCAGACAGCGGAAGAGGCAGTTCAGCTTTGACGGCCCTGCTAAAGCACTGCTACTGCCTGTAACACTCAGAGCACTGCAAATTGGAAATTCGGGAGAGATCATCTGTAAAGAACATGTCCAGCAGTGGTGTAGGATACAACTGAGTCAGAGAGTGGAGATGAGAAAAAGGCAGAAAGCAAACAACCAGATAAAAACCAATAAAAGCATCCCAGGTATTCTATCACTAGCAAAAATTCCAAACAGAAAGGAATTTGCTCACCATTATCCCATGAGGCATTACCAAAAGAATGTAACATGGAACAGGTCATTTATCGTGTCATGTGTGGCCATTCAGCTGTTTGTCAGAAGTGTATGGTTCACATCTTGGCAATCTTCAAACAAAAACTCTCCATCTCTCTGACATCTGCTGAGATGTTGAGTTTTGCCAGGTTCTCTGAGTATTTATTAGAGCATGTGGGGCAAATTGCATTACCTAAAGGAATGTGACCTGGTCAGATGCAACGATTAACTACATGTATTAAAGTAACACTTTTCTTTGCAGGAACATACTGACTTCTTTGCAGGAATATCTTATTTTGAGTTCATACCGTCACTGGCCAATATCTTGGGATTTCCAAGGCATTACTCTTCTCTTACTTACTGTGCTGTGTGTAAGAGTATGTGTTCTCTTACATCAAAAGTGCTGCTTGTTCACAGCTCAGCGAAATAATACACATGATTACATCACAGTAGTACCAATGAATTGTATATTAGATATGTTTGCTATGATGCAAGGACAGAGACAGACATAAGAAATGACAGAATTTGTTCAAAGTTTCTCCCTATAATTGGATTATCTAAATTTTAAAATAGACATGGTAAGCTTCAGCATCAATTACAATTAACATTTTCAATTTAGACTGATGCAAATGTTGTTGTTGTTTTTCTCGGCACAGCACCCACACTTTAAATTATACATTTTAAGATAAGACTGTGTGGAGTACCAGCTGCAGTGACAACTTTACTCTGTGATCTAGGCCAATATCTTTGCTGTTGGGTAGAATCAGTTGAGTCATTTGGATGCCTTGCTTATCTAATGGTTTGGTGATGGCAGAAGCCTTCAGCCTGCATTAAAGTAGACATCAGCCTACAAGAGAGTGGCCCTGGAGAGAGAACTACAGTACAAACTAACAATGGCAGCTCCAGTTTTTTTATATTTATAGCGCCCAGCAGGTGTCAGCCACAGCAGTCTCCCTGCCCCCTTTGACACCCCATGGCTGCTCCTCCGCTCCACCGTATGAAAGAAAAGCGAAGGGGGGGGGGGGGAGCTGCCACCTGGGATTAGGTACCTGAATCCAATCTTGAGGAGCATTGGGCTCCAGTGGCGTTAAAGTGTTTTCTGGAGAATTTCTCATGTTCCCCACTAGCTGATTATTTCCAGATTTTAGTTCTGCCTCAGCGGAGATGAGCTCCACACAGTTTCGCCAGTCGTGGTTAAGATGTAGCTTGACACTCGCTGGCCACACTCAAATGAGTTGTATAATCCCATTTAGAGAAGCACATCCCACAGGCAAATCATATTTCCCCAAACTGGTATTGGTGTTTGTCAACATGTTTTGAATATTGTAAATGTGTTATTGTAAACGCTGCATTTTAGACATGCACTAGGTAAATCGTTGTTACCATCTGTTATCTCTATTTCAACCATCAAATAACAAAGGCATTCCCTTTTCACCTCTCTTTGCCTTCTTCTTTCACCAGTGTCAGCACTGCTCTGTCTACTCTTGCTCATTAACCTTGCTTGTTCTTCCACTTCATAGCCTTGCTAATATGACCCCCACCCCCAACTCTTAGAAGACTCTGAAACCCTTTGAATAACCAAAGGGAGGGAGGTAGTTCTTGAAATGTAACTGTGCAGTGATTTGCTTCCAGCATACATCACTTCAAAAATGTACCCCAGTGCAAGCATGTGTGCATGTTAAATAAACTGCTAAATTTGTTTGGCTAAGAAATAGTATATATTGGCATATTCAGCTTAATGGAGTTTAAATGAAAAGTAGTGTTATTTCAGTTTATTGATTATTATCATTATCATTATTATCATGATTATCATTATTGTTGTTGTTGTTGTTGTTGTTGTTGTTATTCAATTGAAAATTTAGGCTGTTTTCACTCCTGTGTCTATATATATTACAGATGTAAATACTTTAAACCTATAACAGCATCTTAAAACATTAATAACACAGATGAAGTTTTTGTCTATAGTGTTTGTTTGGGTGTCAGTTTGGGTGTTTCAGCAGGTATCAATCCTGTGTTTTGAAGAGGATTTATCAGCCAGAATAACAAAAAAAAACTGGTGTGGCATTTAATCTGTTTTCTTTTTCCTTTAGTTGTGTAAACTCAATTAATGGGGCTTTTTCACAGCAGACATGTTGACATTTATGTGGGGAAAGCACAGGTAACATTACGATGACTCTGTTCTATTCAAGTACCACAGAAGGCAACAACAGTGTGACCCTGAAACTGAAGCATCTAAATGGAATTCAGCCATCATTAATGTTATTATTTACACCTGTGCTTTCCGTACTGCAACATGTCAAAATATTGTGTGTAAGAAAGCCTATGTTGCAGTAGTGGTGCCAACCTTTTAAAATTAGATTAGATTCAACTTTATTGATGTTGTGCAGAATATTGGTACACAGCCAATGAAATTCAGTTAGCATCCAACCAAAAGTACAAAAATACAGAATTATTTACAGATTAGTGCAGGAAAGTAAGTGCTACAGCATAAGTGGTGCTATATCTTCCACTAAATGCAATGATGGACATTGGAATTTTAAATATTATAATGTAAATATTTTAAATACATAGTTAATAGAGTTAGAGAATAGGCTGTATGTACAGTACAAACAGCATATGTCCATTTGGGAAAAGTATGCAGAGTTTTAACTACATATCTATAGTTTGTTAGATGTATAGTCACATTATTGGAATGTCTGAATATTCTCATTCATCCAAGTCATGATTATCCAAGGAGGGTTGAATGGAGGGCAACTGGACTTGGTTGAGAATACTTGCAAATGGTTCACCTGTCATCCAAGGGGCCTCTTCAGTCCTAACTGACTGGTCAGGAATACCAGGTGTTTAAGCTCTGCGGGGTGGTCATCAAGGTCATTGATACTACTTTGTTTGTTAATTCTCCTGGCTGTTGTAACAACAGTCATTTAGAGTTGTTGGACTCACCCGAGGCCAAGATATGACAGCCGTTGGAGTGGTCACATGAGGCCAAAACTGAATGGCTGTTAAATGTCCTGGGAAAGGTTGAAAGGACAGCATTGTAGGTGGGAGATAAGTGGAGTCATAGACCTCCTCCCCTGTTGAGAGATGGTTTCTCTACCTTGACATAAATGGCTCTTTCAAACAATCAGTCCTCCCTATCCAAAATATGCACGTTGTCCTCAAAAAATAATGCCCCTTATATTTCAGATGAAGATAAAGAAGATAAAGATAAAGAGTCTTGACCTGTGGAGTTAGCCCTCCTGTGTTGAGCCATATACATACTTAACAGTAGTTTACTTTCCCCGATACACAAGTCTGTGCAGTCCTCACTGCACTGGACTGAATACAGAAGATTGCTTTTGTTGTGTTTGAGTTTGCAGTGTTTCAAGTGGACCAGTTTCTGTCTTAGTGCATTGCTAGGTTTGATGCAGTGTTTGTTGAAAATCCTCCTAAATTCCTCAAATACTCCAGACATGTAAGGAATGACTATGCTGTTGCATTTATTCTTCTTTTTTCCATCACCCACAAAGTTGTTGTTCTTCCTGGATCTTGTGGCTGTTTTGAGGTTGTTAGGATATCCGCAAGTTTTAAGTTCATCCTACAGGTGTTTGTGTTCCTCTCTAGGGCCTGGGCACATTATTGGTACCTTGGTACATTATCAGTTTGGTGTGGTGCAGGGTTATGATAACTGTTAGCTTTTTCTCCAGTGTGTGTGTGAATTTCCTGTCTATTCCAATGTGGAGGTCCCTGTCCTCCTCTGTGTGTACAGCACAGTCCAAAAAAGTGTGTGAACTTAATGTATATCAGTACTGTTCATCTTAAAGAGTCCAGGGCTCTGCTTTATTCTTCTTCCTTGGAGAGGTTGGCCACAATGGGAGATACTTGTGAGCCCATCACACAGCCATGCTTTTGTCTGTAAATCCCGGTCTTCAGACAGAGGTCCAGCAGTTTGTAAATCTGGTCTGGGCTGAGATTGGCGCTATTGTTCAGGGTGTTGTCATGTAGCAGTCGTTTCCTTACAGTTTCCAATACCTCCATAGTTGGGATGCATGTAGACACTAAGGTCACATAGGACACCATAGTTTCATCTGGGTCCAGTTTCAATCCCTGAACATTGTTCACAAAGTCCATGGAGTTTTGAACGTGGTGAGGAGTGTTACCAACCAAGGAGGGTAAAGATGGTAGATATATGTTGGCTTCCTATGTTAGCTTCTCCAAGATATAAGCAATGGTGTTCTCCTTCTTTGACTGTTGTAAACATTCTTGTATCCAGTGGAGGGATCTCACCTCAGTGTTTCATATGCAATGTCACTGACCCTGGCATGGTAGTCCGCTGTGCTGAGGACCACTGTGCATTTTCTTTTATCATCTGTTAGGATTGTGATTTTTTGGTTCCTTGCTCAGTGCTATCACAGCCTTCCTTTCCTGGATGGTGAGGTTGGAAAGGGTTGCCTTTGCACTGGAAGTGCACCTTCAACCTGGGTTGTTCTGCCTCCTAACCCTAACACTGAGGTGTGTGCGTTATTTACATTTTGATCACAAATTATACTAATTTTAGAGCCTCGACTTGAAAGCGCCCTATTTCAAACAGGGTACTTTTACTTGGTACTACCTTTACCATGACACATGAGCACAACTGGCAGAGGAGCATCTTAAAAATGGAGAACACCATAATGCAATAACAATACAACTGTGCACAACCTGTAAACTATCAGTGTCTTCTACTGATATTCTAAAGATGCATTGCAAGCAGCAGCAACAGCAGTTTGTTTTGGCTTAGTGAAAAAGGAGCCAGTTTGTTAAACTCTCTTTTCCGGCTCAATCTAAGCAGACTGAAGAGACGCCTCGACAACTTCACTCAAGTTCATGGCATTTATTTCTCAACGCAGCACAGCTGTTAGACAAACACATGAATGTTGTTGGTGGTGATGGTGAAATATACAGCTCCTGCTTTGTAGCTGAAATCGTCAGTGAGCAAATGGGGACTACATTTATCTTAGTTAACTCTTTTGTCAGAAAAATAAAAGAACAAAATGAAACCTTATACAAATGTGCATATTGCATCTCTATGGAATATCTTGTTTTAGCAAATTAAAATGCCATGATCCTATTTTCTAGATTTATATTAGAAATGTAAAAGCTATTTCAGTGCTCATTAAAAACAGCAATATGTCTCCTTATAGAAAATACAAACATACACATGAATGCAGTTGGTGGTTATGGTGAAACATATAGATCCTGCCACATGGAAGCAGATGCCATTTTACATTAATTGCAGAATAGACCTAATCACTGTGACATTGCAGTAACAACAACAGTAATTCCCAAGTAGTCAGTTGATTTCAGTTGCAGAGATATGTGAAATCAGCACACTTGTTTATTTCTGTTGTAATTTTTTCACCTGTAACTGTAAAGTTTAAAGATATCCAGTTAAACCACAGTGGTCCAACCATCCACTATAGCATCTTTGAAAAATCTAATCTAATCAACAACGACAATCTCAACATCACATTTTCTAACTTGTGGCTGCCTTTGTAATTGTGGGAAGTTGCCTTACTACTGCTTTGCCCATTTATATTACTTTCTTATGCTTACTTTTAATTACTTTAACTACTTCTGCTTATACAGTACTTATATTTATTTAATTACTTCTTTACTATCTTAAACTGACATTTATTTTTGCTCTGTGACATTAAATTGTGTATGCAGGGTTTTCTACCTTGACATTACTAAACAAACATTTATATTGGTTCTATATTTACTCAGAACACTAGTGCATGAGGCACAGCACCTAACTGTTATACAAGCTAACGGACAGTCACCAAATGTGACAAGACTACTCATGTCTTTTAATATACACTTTGATTTTGATCAAAGTAAATTTTATATAATATATAATACACAGCCCATCTGAAATTGTCAATCAATCAATCAATCAATCAATCAATCAATCAATCAATCAATCAATCAATCAGTCAATCAATCGATCAATCAATTGAAATTGTAAGCAAGGGAAAGGGGCAATTTGATGACTTCAGCCACTATAGTTACACCCAATAAAACAAACAAAAGATAAGATAGGATATTTTCCATTGAAATAAAAAAGTAACAAGATGATTAACTTTCTTTGAAATAAAGGGTATATAGAATGAATATAGAAATTCATTTTGACGAACTTCACCAATCAATAACAGCCCTGTTACATTAGCACATTAACATGATAAGGGAAAGCATGAACAGAGAAAGAACGACACCTACAGAGAGTCAAAGAGTTCCCTGTACGGTCATACCAATTGATTGCCAAGATATCCGTGCAAAGGTGCAAAAACCCCAGTGTTTATGTGTTGGTTACCATAGGAACTGCACAAGTTAGACCTAGGTGCTGTCATTAGAATTAACCCCTTTCATCTTTTCACATTTAAACTATTTCTGCTTGTTAAATCAGATGCAGCCCTTTCACCCAGTGCCTATTTAAATGTATTGTCATGTAGTCGTGTCTTTGGTTTAGTAGATGTTCTTACTCACTGTGTTTGTTGAGGGCTTTAGATACTTGACTTAAAATGGTTAAGATGCTAAATGTGCTTAGTGTGAGTGACAGTGCATTGACAGATATTTTGATGCAGGTTTAATTTCACAATGAAGTGTAACATTGCTGATGGTCTGTAAATTGAGCATAATCATTTTTATTTAAAATATTTTCCAAGACACTTTACAATCATGTAGCCACTGCTGGAACAGACTCAGAACCTGACACTCACTTTCTCACCTGATTGTCCTCTAATTTATGTCATTCTGAGCCAGTCAGTCAACTGATTTAAAGCTAATTATGGGTGGAAATGCAGAGTCCGTTTTACTAAAGAATAGACTGACTTTTAATTACAGATTTTTTTTCTCATTTGCTTAAGCACATTTTCTGAACACTGTTGCAGTTGTCAAAACATTAGTGGTCAAAAGGTGACCAAGCCTTTTCCATCGCTGCTCCCAGTCTGTAGAAAAGTTTGGGCCTCACCAGCAGATCTTCCCTGTCTATCACCACAAATCTCTTCTAAAGACCCATTTCAAAAGAAAATGGGACAAGAAAATAATTACAGAGACACAAAGTCCACTAAAGGTAGAGTTAAGGCTGTAGATTGGTAAACTAAATGTATAGGACATGTCCAGTCACCTTAACAAAGTGGTAATTTTAACCCAAATCACAATGTTTCGCTAACCTTAACTAGCACTTATTTTAAGCTAAACCAGACTTTTTTTCAAAACCAACAACCATAGAATTTTCTGATCATTAAAACACATTTATTTTTCCAAATGTTTTAGAGGTCACTGACAAAATTATGTCATCCTGTCCATAGGGGTGTCAGATCAGAAAAAAACACTTGTATATGTTATTGCAGTATTTTGTCATATCATTTGGAGGACTTGTTGGTTCACCAAGACCAGTTTTTCCCTTGTATTTTGGTAAAAACACTAACTTGTCATTTGTGACTTTGAAGAAACCACAATCTAAACCATTAAGTTAAGGATTCTATGTATTCTCTTTTGTCAACTGTGGAACTCTTCATCAGAAAAAATCTTGTGAATTTATTTCAACATTTTATTTATGATATACAAAAACTCTTTCTTTCAAAGTTGCATACAGCAAGGAGCAGAGTTTCTTGTCTCACGTATAGTACGCTTCTTGAGTGTGCAGTATACATTTATGCAACAACATGCTGGTGTTGCTCTTAACTGTGACTGAGTTAGGCTGCATTGTGAGTTTATTTGAAGGTACTGCAAAGAATGGCTACAAAATGTGTGACCATTCTTAATGTCTCATAGGTTTTCATCATTGACATGTACAGTTAAAAGACTTCAGTGGGTTATCAAACATAGAGAATGTAATTAGTACATGCCAGTTTGAGAAACACATAGTGAAGAAAATCAGAATGAGAATATAATTGGAAACTGGACATCTAGGGAAAACTTTAATTCATGACTTGCTTAAGCATCAAGAGTGTGAAAGCCAAGAATTAAAGCTCTTTGTTGTCACTGTTAGTTGCAAGATGATGACATATTCTACACATTAAAACCTCTGTGTTATTTCTAATGATGACAGAGGAGGCCAATATGGCAGCAGGATCCAGGGGAATTTCACTAAATGCTCATTAAAAGGTCTAATAATTAAAATATTGATTAATTAGTCTTACATTGATTTACAGTCACACTTTATCAAACCATGAAGCACTAATTACTGTGCCATTATGCCACAGCCTGACCTACTCATTTTTTTGTCATGTGTAATGAAAAAGAACATTTCTTTAACTGCCTTTTAAATTTTTGACCTGTAAAATTTTAATGGGGAGTACAGTGGGTGTCGAATCTGGATTGGCAGTAAAGTCATGGGTGGCTAATGTCTGTGAGTCTGGTTAAGTGGCTGTACACACCGGGAGCCGAAACACCTCTCTAGAGGGATTGGTCAGGGTTACTCTGTTTAAACAAAATTGCATTCACCAATCTCTGCAAAGGCACAATGAATAATTACGCAAAACTTGACTTTTCTAGTGTTTTAGTGCACTTTTTTTTTTAACAAAGCATTAAAACATCTGTGAAATACCCCCAAAAATGCTTTTAAGAAGCATGGAAATCTAGTTATAAAAGTTGTTTGATAAAGGTTCTTTTTGTAGTTGGCTTTTGGTGGTTAGTCAATGAAGAGGTGTTGAACAGGAATTGAATCCTATTTCCACTCCATAGAGTTAGAAAATGGTACTTCAGACACTCAGGAATCCCAATTTTCCTCCTGAAATGGGAAATGTGTAGACATGAGAGTGTGGTGCAAATCATCGACATAGTTTTGGCTGACCAAAAGGGCTGAATTCAACTGTCCATATATTGCTGTCTATCAATATGCTACAAACTATGTTGCACATGGTAATTTTTTATACTCTGTATAAAATGAAACTGTCAGTTCAACTTAGCATGTTTTTTGCCTAATGCAACAAGCAGTATGCTATTATATTCTGCTCTTGATGCCAGAAATATTTGGAAGGGATACATGTTGTCCTATGGGATGGTCCAGGAGGAATTATCTTCTCCAGGAGAATGTCATCTTTTCGTAGCAGGTCCATGTGATAAAAACCTGATCATTATTATTATTGTTATTAGTGCAAGTATCTCTTGTTAACAGTCCTGCAAAAAAGAATTCTTACTCCAGTGAGACATTCAGGTTTTACTGTAAGACAAACTCTACAGTGCAATTGGAAAAACCTTTCAAAGAGCTTATTTATTTATATGAACATAACATATGAACACATAAAATTATACAAGTAATAACAGGTTATTATAATGTAACACATAATGGGGCACTTTTCATAAATTGCCTTCATACAATCACTTAAAGCCTCCCACCAACCTCCCACCTGATTTTAAATGCTTTCCCATTGCATATTTTCTACCGCATAGATAGATAGATAGATAGATAGATAGATAGATAGATAGATAGATAGATAGATAGATAGATAGATAGATAGATAGATAGATAGATAGATAGATAGATAGATAGATAGATAGATAGATAGATAGATAGATAGATAGATAGATAGATAGATAGATAGATAGATAGATAGATAGATAGATAGATAGATAGATAGATAGATAGATAGATAGATAGATTAAATGTAAATTGACAAAAGCTTCCTTTCTTGAGTGATGGATATTAAACTCAAAAAACGTCAAATATCATCATGAAACCCCCCAAAACACAGCAAACCCATTAATAAAAGGTTGATGTCTGATGTCTTTCATATTTTAATGAGATATGAACAATATTACACCTCCATGATTTTGCTGCATCAGAACCTATAGCCACTCCACCTTTGTTTGCACCCTGTATTTGCATTTCAAAGGGAGCCCCTGGGAAGCCGCTTTGCATATTTACATCTGATTAACAACTTTAAATGAACATGTCAAAATCTGAAAATTTACGTGGAGACGACTAAGTGATTCTGTAACATAAGATGCAACACTAACAAAACATTGAACACAAGCTGTGGTTACAATGACATGATATTGGCTAACACTTGTAAATGCTTCATAGAGTTACTGTGAATGAAAACATTGTGTTAATTAAATATGTTTGTGCCGTGTACATATATGAGAGGATCTTGTTAGGAGGTGGAGGATCTGGGCCTTGTGCAGGGACACATGAGTAGAATACAGCATGAAGGGAAGGGAAAAACAATATGTTGCTTCCTCTGGCCACATTTTCTAAACCACAAGTTTAAACTGGTAACTAAACTATTCCATGTTTGGAAAAGGGCTTAACTTAACTGGTCAGAGGCTGGCTTTACTGATTTAGGTATACATCTTATTTCAGAGTGTTTTCTTCCAAGATGGACTCATTCAAGTTTCATGACCATCCCTTAGTGATCTCATTATTATGTATTTTTTACACATCTGCCCATAATAGTGGCTTAAAAGGGGGGTGAAAGAATGGTCAAGCTCACACATCATTAAAAAAATCCCAAATTCTAGCATTCGAAGGGAATGAAAACACAAAGTTCAAAGTGTTAAGGCAAAGCTTGGTCATAGTTAGGAAAAAAAACAGTCTGTAAATTTCCAATGGAGCCTTTGTTCTACTGAGCTCTCTATAAGATATAAAATATGAACTAACTATGTGATTATTAATTGGGCCCATTGTAATTTGAGGATTCTAGGCTGCATATTGTTGGCAGCTCTCCACGGGGTCTGTCTGTGCAGGAACGTGTCGAGGGGGTACCAGCCAGAATGCCTCAGCCATTTAGAGAGCAGCTTGCCACTCGCGCATCGGCATACCAATGAGTGGGGTTAAAAAGGCACGGCTCCTCTCAGAGACAGCCCTCCTTCTCCAGCTCAGCTCCAAAGGGTCTCCACGGACTAATTTCCAAAACCACCTCTTAATGTGGGCTTGTGTCAATCACCTGAACAGACAGCTTCATCCCCTGATATGGAGTAGTCACACAGTAGAGTCAAGCAGACCAAAGGTAATACAATAATGCTGTACAGTAGCAGCTGTATTGAAAATAATAAAGACAGATATTTAATATCACATAGATTATAATGTATAGGTTATATTTACATTAGACTGGAAACACTGAATCAAAAGATACATTGATTTTACAGTGATACACTTTGTACCTGACATGAATTTCAGAGATTTATTCACAAATTATAAATCTATTGACTGTGATTATATATATGATTCCATTAATATAAATCTATTTCATATTATGAACATTTAAATAAATATTCATAAATAACTACAGAAGATTATACTTAGAAATGTATTCTAAATTATTTCATGTGCGTGTAATCAAGTCATGTAAATTATCTTTAAAAAGCAAGTATTTTACCATATTCGTCTCGTATAAAAATGAAGCAGTATGGGGGACAAGACTACATGTGTAAAGAATGGGTGAAATGTTCAGGTTTTGTAATCCACTGTTTCATTTTTGAGCTCTTTTAACTAATAAATGTCTCAGTGTGTCTCTAAATGACTATATATCACTGCATAGTCACAACAATACAATGAAATCCACAAGCTATAATTACAAATATGTCAGTAAGCGCTTTAACCTGGTTGTGCATGAATGTAAAATAATTAATTACAGTCTGATGCAGAGTGAAGCTGATGAAGGATCTTACAATCTCATAAGAGCAATAACGGGGTTTACTTCAACACTTGTTTGCAAATGAGCTGCTGTATTATTAAATGTTTTGTAGTTTCCATAATTTTGTAGATTTTTACATAATGGTTCCTTCACAGTAAATATAAAACAGCCATATGTATGAAATAGAAATAGAAAATTCAAAATTTAATAGAAAACAAACATTCATACTGACTGTAGCAATTAGTCACATGAAGCTTGTATAGACATACAGTTGTCTTTTCTGATTCACACTCTACTTAACTCCTAAACACAACTTATGCCACACTTCTTGTGAAACCCTTTCACGCTCTAGCCTCTCTGCACATTGACTTGCTGAGAAACCATCCCTCATACTGAGTTTTGCTTTTTGTGTTACAATCCAAGATGACATACGACACGAGATATGATGAGAAAACTGTAGGGAGGCTTCCAGTAGATTGATTCTCCCATCGCTTCATTCTTTTCTAGTTAGTCTTTTATTGGCTACAAAGGTAGAGTCGTTGTGAAGCAGAGTGAGAGAGGAGTGAACCAGCCTGCCCTGTTTAATCCACGGGGCATTGAAGGAGGGTGATCACTTCTTAAGAGCACAAAGGCCTACAAGGAAATCAGTGCAGTCTATGAGATCCCAAAGCTGATTTAAAGGAGAGATGTCCCAGCTTGGGCTCCAGGCCTTTAACAGGAATAAGGCCATTCTGTACAATAACAATCTAAGACTCCAGAGGAAAGCACTATTCATGGTCAAATAAGAAGGTCTCAGGTTTGGATGGAAACCCTGTGTCCCTTATAAAAATAGAGACATTTGCCTCTCACAGAAAGGAAAACTGATATCTGAGTTATACACTCAATGCATCAGAGGCATTGCATGCCGTAATTCTAGATTTGTGAAAATCTACTGAAGTAATTCAGTTACATGATGTGGTTGTTTAGTTATATCTACTGGGTATATCAAACATTTCCAATTACATGCATGTACAGTGAAGAAGGAAATCCTGTGAAATGTGTGCTTTTTCCCTCTTACAGACTGATCAAGTCCATCTTTGCCCAAAACCCTAATCAAAGCAGAGCTGCCTCGAAATGAAAACCCACATTTTCCATTTTAGAGGGAACAGAAGATAAGGATGTTATTTATATGACTGTACTGAATATGAAATACAAAGCCACCAGATGTAAAAAGATTAGTGACACGACAGTTGGTTGGACAGCCAGTGGCAATTCTAGGGAGATAATCAGTGTTCTTGGGTTTTCCTGCGGCTTTGTCATCTTTATTTCAAAGACATTGATTGCACTTATGAGCTCTTATCTACCTGATGATGTGCATTCATTCACACAATGTTAACATTATCCCAAACTAGTACGTTAAAGTTTATGTAATTTATTGCAAACAGCTTATGTGGACAGAACCAGTTTTATTGCCAATACAGGCTCAGAACGGATCAGAACGTTTGTGCAATGTATTTCCCATTTCTAAAGACTGAGTGCAAAATTAATGAAGGGGAACTTGGACTTTTAGTCAATGTAAAAATTTCATTAATGTTATTATTCAGTCACCTCTATGGTCCTGAATTTATATCATAGAGACCTCATGTGTTGAATCCTGATTGCATGTATTTCCATTTCTTCAACATCAGGGGACCTGAGAGCTGAGAGAGGGGCATCTGGGATGCTCCAAATGAGAAACGCATGAGTGACATAGTGTAACTGAGAGCTGAATATTCTTTCCTTAGTGTCGTACTGTTTCCATGCAAACCATTGACCTGTAAATCTTCTTTGTCCAGTTTTTAGTTTAATTTAATTTATCATATTTAATCTGGATATACAGTATGCGTTTGATATGGAAGAATAGTCACATATTTTGAATGGCATATTTTAAAAACACATGCGGTATCTTTAGAGTGATAGATTTGTTTGTTCATTCTAATACCCTTATGTCACAATATAATTAAAATGTTCTATAAAATAAAGCAGGAGCATGATTTTAGGGCAATCCATGTGAACATTTGCATTGTCATAGCTGAAAAGAAAAGTGCCATTTGGTATTTCATTAAAATATGTAAAAACAATGAGTGCATGATAGGCAAGGGTGATCTCAATAAGTGATGCCATTTTGATGCCCTATTATATGGAAAATTATACAGACATGCTTTGTCATTTGGGGAAAAAATGGAAAAAGAAAAGAAAGGATAAAGACAGAAATATACAGGCTTTAAACGTTGCCTTGTTGTCTCATTGATTCTTAATTTTTGTAACAGATCAGATTATCATTAGTCTTCCTCAAATATGATCAAGGAAAAATAATGGACAGACAGTGTTTAAATGACAGTGGTATGTCAGTGGAGTAGTGTCATTCTGCGACAATATTATGGAGCTCACAAGTGCAGCACGCCTCAGCTTGTTATGAAATCAACACAAAATAGCCTACTCTTGTACTTCTTCCTATTTCCTCCTGTGCTGCTGCTTCAATTTATAGAAGTTTTATTTTCACAGAATTATACTGAATACTCAATACTGTTTTTAAGCTGGTGAAGGAGCAAAGAGTCTCAATGACCTTTGACATTCAACTCAAAAGTATGGTGAGCTCAATGAACTGCAACAAGAAACGCGAGCCAAGGAGGAAAACCTCTTCACCTATCATACATATTATTATACTGCATATACTGTCAAGTTAGTAAAGATATTTCCTTCACTTGCTAGTGTTTTGTCTATTTGCATTGTTTATTTGCAGTGAGTTGAGTTCATAGGGCCACCAAATAAAATAATCGCATATTCAAACAGATCCACATTGTAACATGTCAGTTAGGAGTAGTACACAGCAGAATTTATTGATGAAACTGTAATGTTGCTTCAAATGTAATAACTGTATCAACTGTTAGTTGGCAACCAGTGTGTGTTAAGATTTTAAAGTTAATCAGTTGTTGATTGTGACCATTTGTCAATTATTTTGATGTGGCTTAGTAAAATTGATCATGTTGACCAGTAAGCAAGGATTCCTGTTAAAGACCAAATGATCATTGTAATGGCTGTTATACAGTATCTCCCAATGCACAAGGTAAGTTAACTCTCATTGTGTGCTCACTGAAATAACCGAAAATGTTCTCTCACGACGTCACCAGCATTAAGTCCTTTACTGTTTTCTCTGTGAATCAGGTATCACATCGTTCTGAGCTTAGCATAACAGTCTAACAGCTCAAACCATTAGTAGCAACTTGCAACTACAGCTGTGCAACACAACCTATAATTTGCTCATCTGGTTCTATATATAATAATGGAAACTGCTGGGCTTTGCCTTTATTAGGCTCAGCCCTACATAACTCTGCATGGCCTGATTTAGACTCACAGAACTTGCAAGGTAAAAAAGTAAACAATATTTATATGTCAGGTGTACATGAGGGGGTCGAGATGATATCTTTGTGTCCCTTGAAGACTTGTTTGGCAGGTGACACACTGAAATTGGGCACTGACTTTTTGGATGGAATGGATTACATAGGGTAAACTGTTGAAACACACTGTCTTTTGACATAATAAAAGATTTTGCCATACTGTTTGTTAGAAATAAAAAAGGGAGTTCAATGTAACTCATTTTGTCACACTATAGCTTGTCTACTCCATACAATCTATGGTTTACTCTAACAGAGGTGGCAATAAAACACTACACACTAATTACACTTTCTACAGATCTAGCATTCAAGTAATTATAGCTGTCTGAGGTCTTTCTTAAACTGGCTTGCAAAACACTCCCATTAAACACCCAGTCATTTTAATTAAAATATAAAAATTGTTTGTTTGTTTTATTATTATTAGTCTGAGAGCCTGTATCAAAGACTCGTGGGAGCTGAAAAAAAATCATAAAAGAATATGAACAGAAAACTGTGCTCTATCATACTGTTAAGTGGAATATATGCTTCTATTTCAGTGAAAAAGTCCTTTACCAATTGTGCTATCCTCATCTGCACAGATAAACAGAAACTGTACTTTTTGAAAAAAAACAGATCTTTGAATTTCTATTTCCTTTGACAGTGCTCTTCAAGTTCACATTCTAAGTTCATGCAAGTTTGTTACAACCTCAAAGTAGAAAAGCTGGAAAACCAACAACATACACAAAGATAACTGACAGAAATAAAAAGTAAATGTAACAATGTAAGTCATGATTAGATCTCAGCCATAAATTGACTATGAAGAGAAAAAGCATGTATTGATGAAGCTGAGTCTAGTTTAAAATGTACAGGATAAGATTGGAATAAGCATTTACAGCATAAAGAAACACTTTTTGAGCAGCCATATGTAACTTGGAGCAGAGAGAACCTGGTTTATTTATTTACATACACATCTGTATTAGCAGTGCAGCAACATACTGTGTCTACACCTTTTCTCAACAATATTATTTTCATGTTTTCACACATGGAAAACATGCTATTGATTTTTGCCCACACTACATGGCCAAAATCATATAAATAGAATATAAATATAAATATATGGAAACACCCTGACGTTATATTGCTATACAAAACATTCATTATGAAAGCAGAAATTCATCTTAAAACTATCTTCATCATAGTTTATATTTACAGTAGATTTTGCCTTATGTAATCTACATTTTTCATGCTGTATTTCTATTATTTATTTACACATTGAAGTAATGTGTGGCATTTATTATGAATACATTACATTTTTCTTTGCATCAGTTGTGCTATACAGTATGGACCGGCAAGTGTGTACTTCCGTCTAGGAAAAGGCAATGTGTTTTATGTCTTAGTAGCAGCATTTTTTATGTGAAATACACAGCTTGGGTTTGAAGTCTTTCATTTCATATTAAAATATATATTTATCCCTCGACCAGTCTGAAAGCTTGATAATGAAGTCTGAGGCATCAGGTATGATACAAATGAGACTCAGTTCCTTGGAAATATTGTTTGCTACAGTTTTTACATTAGCTAGTTTTGCACAGTGGAAAAAATGTTATGTAATTTATATGAGGAAGAGGGGACTTACCAAACAGCAGAGTCAAGGCCACATTTGGACACAGCAGGCTATTTCTCTGATTATGTAGTTAAATTAGCAAACATTATGCATGGTCAGCTAAAATTATTTGGCTGCCGCACCACCACAGGCCATATCTTGGCTCATTTCACTGTTTGTCTTTGGAAGATTTGGCCATAAGAAAAGCAAAGGCCCACCTCTGGACTTTTGTTCAACAGCCTTGGCAAATTCTACTCAGCATATCCACGGTACAGAGGAAGACAGAGCATCTATGGCATCATCATCTTTTGGTTCTCAAAAATGCTTCCATAACCAGCACCTCTCAGCAGTTGGGGAAACTGATGGACTAATGAGCACCTTCATCCTTGTGTCTTAGGAAGCTCCTCTACAGATTCTCATCAGCTGAGGAGAACCATTAACAGGTGGTTCAGAGGTAGAGGCCTGCTTTTGACTGTCTTCTGGTACTGTTTAAGTTCAATCTGCTTTTATGGGCAAGATTTTATCTTACAACCTCAGCTCTGAGAGACAGCCTGCCTTTTCACATAAACCACAGTCATGGCCATTTTCTCATGTTAGTGAAGGTACCTGGCTTCATCGACACTGAGAAAACCATTTTCATCACATTGCATTAGATGTATTAGAGTTGTGAACAGTCTACTGGCTAATTGATTGTGGTAAGGCTGTAGCATTATAATTTAATTGTCTTGCTCAATGGATGATATTTGCACTGTTGCCATTGAAGTGCAAACATGTCCAAGTATAGAAGCTTGGTCACATAATAACAGATCATACGTGAGAATTTTCAAACCCAGGTCACATGATGACATTCAAACTATTTTACTGATGTAAGAGCAAAATCCATCCACTGTGAAATGCGGTTGGATATGGACAATTTATAATGCCTAAATAAAAATAAATCAAACAAAGAAATAAAGTTACACATGCATTTACTGTGACAGAATTCATTGAAAAACATTTGTAAAAGGATAATTATTTACCTTCAAATCCCAACACGTAAAACAAAGTGAAGAGGCGTATTTGCATTTCAGGGCTGACCAACAGAGAGCAACATAAACCTGCTAATAATAAATGCAAAGCGCTTTCATTAATTTTCATGACGAGGCGCAGAAAATATTTTCTTGTTTTGAGATAGAGATGCATCCTCCATGCTGCTCAACATTGAAATGCAATACATCTCTTAACTTTGTTTTCTGTTCTGGGATTTGATTATAATGTGGCATGGAAAATTCATGTCACGTTGAGAAGGATATTCACTTATTGAAGGCAAATGGCAAATTATTGTCATTTTGACATACAGTGTGTTTTTCATTTAATTGTAACAAAGTAAATCATTACATGAAAAGGAAATGTAACAATGTGTATTGTATTTCAGATAGTCTTTGTTTGATTAGATTTTTATTTAGGCATTTTAAATCTTCCATATCGAAAGCTTAAAAAAAGATTGAAAACAGCTGCCTGCTGCAGATAGACACATGGTAGATGAGAGCAATGACACTGAACTAAAACTGTAAGCATGATTGTACACACTGTGAAACTATATTTGCCTCTGTGGACTTAGGGTATTTTCTTGACTTTTATATATGTTTTATATATTTGCCTTTTAAAGGAACTGGCCTATAAAATAATAATAAGTGTTTCATATCAAAATGTTCAAAACAATCTCAGCTTTCTCAAGTATGAGGCCCAGAGAATTTTCAACTAGAGGACTGTTTAAAAATGTGAAAACTTACCTTTACTCATATGGACAAACTGTTTTGGTGCTTGAAATTGGTTTACCAAAGTCTTAGTGTAGTAATGCATGAATACTATATGAATATATATGTGTAATATATGAATAAAATAATATATAAATATATAAAAATGTCTACAATTAAATTCTATAACATCTTTTTTTGAGTAAAAGTGTTGTCTGTCACTCAACTTTCTTATCTGGCTTATTTGTGACATACTTTATAGTAAGTGTAACAAACAACATAAGAGGACAATCTTATTCTGTCTGGTGATAACATGGGTGGAAAGTCATCTGACCAGTTTTTCACCTAAGGCTAAAATGTGAAAATACATGTGTATGTGTTTATAGCCATGTGCTGATGATGCTTTGAGCACCAAACACAAACTTCCATCCACCTCCTTCGTTTACACACAGGGACACACAAACATGTACACACAGAGACTATAGCTGGTAAATTCTTATTGCCGTGTTTCAGTCGTTGGAGAAATATGACAGCAATTACTCCACCACGATGTTAGTTGACCACCTCTGCAAACCATTACACATAAATATCTTGTGATCCCTGTGTTCAACAGTCGGTTATGGACAAAGATGCATTCCTTTCCTTTTAGTGTGCAGTAATGTCTGAGGTCATGGCCATTTTGTCCATATCCCATTTCCTGGTGTATCTTTAGCAAGCCAAGCAAACCGTATGCTGTATCTCAGACTGAAGTCTTTCTCTGTTGTTGTTGTTGTTATATGTGGGTCAAAGAGGAATCTTTTGAAAACAGGACGATAGGAATACTGCCCAGCACTAAATGAAACACGTTTACAGAGCTAGAGTTATTCTCTTAAATGTCTGACCAGAGCAAACTGATATTCAGTGGATATACTCTTAAGTGCAAATATTGCTACACCTGCTCCATCACTTTTGTACCTTTATACACACAGAAGCATCTGGAAGGCAGTACTGGACTGAGATTCAATTAACTTGTGTAATAATAAGGGGCAAAGACAGGGAGTTAGCAACACAACTAAGGTCCAGAGGTATGATTGACGTTAGCCTCCATTCAACCTCAGCAATGAAAGGAAGCGCTAAGTAAACAAATAGCTTCATGCTCTGAAAATATTCTCCCTGTATAAAATTGTCCAAAAAAAACAAACATGTTTTTTGGTAACACGAAATGTTGTTTGCACACGATTAAAAGGTACTGTGCTGTCTACCGGATCGGTGCTGGAATGTGTATTGCATTGTGGCTTGTTGATGAATTGAATAAGTCTGTGAGCTGTGGCTGTAAATCTCTGAGTTGAAGGACAAGCTGTATCTCATACTCGCCTTCATCTGAAGGAGGAAAAAGCCTCTGGGCAATGATAAGAGAGGTAGAGAGGACAGTGAAGGGCCAGCATTTTTAATTTTTCATTATTTATATCAAAATGGCAACAAATACTGATTGATCACGGAGGGTTTGCTTTGTGTCGTACTGGTGTTCTCATAGTGCTCTGCAGATAATAAAGATTAAGTGACAAATGGCTTTTTATGTGTGCTGAATAAATGACAGTGTCAGATCCTGTCGCAAACCTTTTTATGTTTCACCTCACTGCACATTTCACAGCCTTTCTCTTTCCCTACAACAGCCACAGAATATATTACTCTTGTTGTTCTGGTGCTTGGTCATGTTGCGAGACGTACTGTACATATAAACTAAACACTAATCTAACACATGTAACACTGATGTTAAGAAGCATGACATGTTCACTCATGTTTTCACTTGCCAAAATGCAAACTGTTTATTCAGGACATCACCTGTTTTAAGCAGTTTGATTCCAATTTAAATTGCTACCGTCATGGCAGTATTGCTTGTATCTGTGGCACAGCATACTGTAGGTGTATTTACACTATATAACCACATGCTGTCACCTTAAACAGCAAGCCAGTCTGTCACTCAGTGTGGTTGCTTTGTTGGACTGTGTCACTGTATCAGTGTGAGTATATTAACAGCTAATCAGTGGGTTGTGTTATGTTTGTTTGTGTTATTTTTATTCCTCAGTGTTACAACTTGTGGGACTGTATCTACCCCAACAAGCATCGATCACTGTTACAGGGCCGATTACTCAGCAAAGTCTCTGCTCTGCAGAGTGAAGACACAATCTCTGTGTGAGCTAAAACTGACAGCTTGTCTCTCATTTTGCATTTTTATGATTTTATAATAGTTTATTTTTCTTTTGTGATTTTTCTTCTGTTATATATTTATTTTTCAAATTTTGTTTTGCTTTATGAAGGCCAATCAGAGAGGACAGAAACATTTTTGCAATTTTATCACATAGTGTAACTCATTGTCTGTGGATATGACAGTGAAGCTTTGAATCCTTCATCCCTTCATACTAAACTTTAAATTATCCTTTGTTTGGATTTTACTAAATTTGAAAATATACAAAAATTGTTTTCTGTATAAATCAGTGACAATACTGTCCACTAATGTAACACTGAACTTACATTTTAGATTTGGCTTGATTCATGGTGTAGGACAACTGATATTTTCTATAATTCTCTTCACTTCTAGTTTAATTTAAAGCAATACATTTCTGTATGGTAATCTTTTGAAATAAAGCCATTATTTGGCAACAAGCTGTTGACTGTATCCTCTTCATCTCTCTCCATTTAAACTCACTCATGCCTCTCTACCGTACAGCTCTCTATCTGCTCTCTATCTGATGAGGAATAATGGACATTTCCTCCAAAGTACTACACCGGCACCATCATTAAGAAAGTACACCCACACTAAACAAGGGCTGGTGTCATATACAGTCTAATATAATGAATTGTAAACTCATTAGTTTGTGTGTTTGGATAGTCTCTGCCCTCTTGTGGTGGCACTTTGTAGAATGAGGCATATTTCACATAATTTCATCAGTATGCGAGTGACCAGAATTGAAGGATTTACAATAAACAAATACATAAATACAGTATGAAGGCATATAGTGTATAGTATAGTGTATGGGTACATGAAAGAATAGCAATAAAGGATTGTAAAGCACATAATATACCTTTGTAAAAATCTACTTGAAAGAGAAATAAATCTGATTACACATAATATGATAATATATAACTTAAATTATAGAGGCAGTTTCTTGTATGTTAATCACATTTTTAGTTTTTTTTTGCTAAATTCTTTTAATGCCACTTTGACTTGTAAAATTAAAACAAAAGATTTAAATAAAGACATCAAAGTAAATGTACAAGCAGAATAGATTAGCATAATTTAGAATCAAAAACATGATACAGTATAGTAACACAGATCCTCCCTGACTCTGAGCCAGATTATACGGAGAGTGAATCTGTTCGCAAATGCCTAGCAAAAGGTCAGCATGGTATTGAATTTTTTCAAATATTTTTCAAAATACCTCCTGGCATTGCAAATATTTTTGACCACTGCGTAATACTTTGGGGAAGGATGAATCCCCTCTTCTCCATGCCCCCATCTTTCTCTCTCTCTCTCTCTCTCTCTCTCTCTCTCTCTCTCTCTCTCTCTCTCTCTCTCTCTCTCTCTCTCTCTCTCTCTCTCTCTCTCTCTCTCTCTCACACACACACACACACACACACACACACACACACACACACACACACACACACACAAACACACACACACACATACAGATACTACTACACAATGGCTGCCAATCTGCACAGAAAAACAGCTCTGGGTTATTCATCGATTGACCATTCAAATCCCAACATATGCTGCTCTGCTTCTATTCCACTGTGTTCTCAGAAATGGACCATTTCCTAATTCTTCCACAAGGCTGCCTACCCTGTTCAGGAGTCACTCGCACACCATGTAAATGAGAGAAAAAAGTAGGCAGGAATGTAAATTGATCCAACACAAGAGTAAATGTGCTTGTGCACATGCGCACATGTGCATCCGTGTGTGTCACTGTGAACATTTTGACCTATTTTGCAGAAAAATGCAAGGACAATTTATCATCCTAAGATCTACTCTGTAACCTTGAAGTAAATTGCCCCATGATATACAGTTAGGTCCATAAATATTTGGACACTGACACAAGTTTTGTTATTTTAACTGTTTATCAAAACATATTCAACTTACAGCTATATATATATATGAATGTGGATTTAATGTGCAGACCCCCAGCTTTAATTTGAGGGCATTCACATCCAAATTGGATAAAGGGTTTAGGAATTATGGCTCTTTAATATTTACCACCCTCTTTTTGAAGGGACCATAAATAATTGGACAACTGGTTTAAAAGCTGTTTCATGGACAGGTGTGGACAATTCCTTTGTTATTTCCTCATCAATTAAACAGCTAAAATGTCTGGAGTTGATTCCAGGTGTGGCCTTTGCATTTGGAAGCTGTTCCTGTGAACCTACTGTACAACATTAAATCAAAAGACCTCTCAATGCAAGTGAAACAGGCCATCCTTAGGCTGCAAAAACAACAACAATTCCATCAGAGAGCTCTCAAGAACATTAGTAGTATCCAAATCAACATTCTGGTACATTCTGAGGGGGAAAAAAGGGCCTGGTGAACTTGGTAACACAAAAAGGCCTGGATGTCCATGGAAGACAGCAGTGGTGCATGATTGCAGGATCCTTTCCATGTTTAAGAAAAACCCCTTCACAACATCCAGCCAAGTGAAGAACACTCTCCAGGAGATATACATATCATTATCCAAGTCTACCATAAAGAGAAGAACTCATGAGAGCAAATACAGAAGGTTCACCTCAAGTTGCAAAACATTCATAAACCTCGAGAATAGAAAGGCCAGATTAGATTTGCCAAAAAAACATCTAAAAAGCCAGCGAAGTTCGGGAACAGCTTTCTTTGGACAGATGTAACTCTGATCAACCTGTGCCATAATGATGTGAAGAAAAAAGTGTGGACAAGGCTTGGAACGGCTCATGATTCAAAGCATACCACATCATCTGTGAAACAAGGTGAAGGCAGTGTGATTGTTGGGCATGCATGGCTTCTAATGGCACTAGGTCACTAGTGTTTATTGATGATGTGACAGACGACTGGATGAATTCTGAGGTGTATAGGGATATACTGTCTGCTCAGATTCACCCAAATTCAGCAAAGTCATTGGACCACGCTTCACAGTACAGATGGGCAATGCCCAAATACATACTGTGAAGGCAACCCAGGTTCTTTTTTTAAAGCAAAGAAGTGGAATATTCTGCAATGGACGAGTCAATTACCTGATCTCAACCTCATTAAACATGCATTTCACTTGCTGAAGACAAAACTTAAGGCAGAGAGACCCACAAACCAACAACAACTGAGGAGGCAATCCCTAACATTGCCCCTTGAATTAAAGCTGAAAGTCTGCACTTCAAATCCATTGCGGGGGTCTACAGAGCCAAATATTTATGGACCTAACTGTATATCATGTTGTTTTGAAGTTTCTTTGCCAAACTACATGTTGTGGTATGAACAACAGAAATAGAAATAGGAAATAAAGGAAGGTGAATCTGAGAGTTTGGGTTTACTTTTACAATTTACAATAATATTCATCCCAAGTGTTGCACTGTCAAACATCTCAGTCTCAGTTGCTTTTCATGTCTTTCTACCTTTAAAGTCCAAAAATGTTTTCCTCTCCAAGATCCCCTCCTGATTTTACCCCTGTCGTTTTCCTTTTTTTATCCATCCTTTTGATCACCTAAAACATCACTCCATCACCACCAGAAGCTGTGGTTTATGTCTCCCTGCTGTCCATAGCTCACTGTCTGCCTTCCAGTGAGCTCCCCCCGCTGAGCCACTGCCCGTTTGCCAAACTCGAGTGTTTGTGGGAGAAGTGAGCAGGTTTAACATGGAGGACTGCCTTAATGTTGTTCAGTTGGTGGGCAGCCACACAGGGTGCTGCACTTCAGATTCACTGTTTGTTCATCTGTGCAGGGTGAAATTCACTCCCATCTCTCTCTCTCTCTCTCTCTCTCTCTCTCTCTCTCTCTCTCTCTCTCTCTCTCTCTCTCTCTCTCTCTCTGTCTCAGTCTCTCACATACACACAAACACAAGCTATACCTAATACATAGACAATGTTTTCAAATGAAATAATTTGAATGAAATAAATATGTCTTGATAGATGTCAGGATTATCGTCTGATATCATGTAAACACTTGGCCTGCTGGGATGTTACCATTTCGTCTGAGCGGTAGAGGTATGCCTTTCAACTGGGGATTAGGAGGGGACGTGGCCTCTATAGGGCTCCCTCAGAGCAAAGCCAGTCCTCCCATGTTAATTTCTCAAGGTCAAGAAGAACCTCTGCAATGTTTCAGCTTTGAAGGTGGACTGAAAATACAATAACAGGAACCCTGCTGTATAAGGAAAAAAGAACACACGGATTCAATACCACAACATCTACCTGTTTGCTAAGATCGAAGAGGCCAGTTAGAGAGGTGTTCCTGGCCGACTGACAAAAGACATATATATGTCTGCTTAATGTGAGTTCATATAGGACTCAGTATTAAATTAAACTTCTAGCTTCAACAAAAATGCTTCAATAAAAGCAGTAACTCAGGAAGAAAAAAAACACACTGATATGTATTACTGTAATAGAGCATCTTCCCGCTCTTGTCGTTGTTGTCTCAGTTCCTGTAGGAATAAGCATTAATATGACCATTTATCACTTACTGTCTTAAACAGTTATTCTACAAGCTGCACTGTCAAGGTCTAATTGAGCTACTTTAAATTGCAATAAAGCAACAAAATGCACAGGATTAGAGCAGACCTTGTTCACTTATGTATTTAAAAATAGGGCTTTGGAAAAAGCTACATTGTGTGTGTTTCGCCTTTTGAGAATTTAACGACTATCCTGTGACTCCACAGAGAATTACTGCCAGTAATTGATTATTAAAACTTGAAATTGCAAACCAAATCCATTATATGACGAGTGCATGTGTTATCCTTGTAATTAACAAAGCTTGCTACTTACCGTTTGCCAGTTCCAAGACCCCCAGAAAAAGTATATCAGAGGTTAGAAAGGCGACTTATAGAGCACGTACTGTCTGAGCAATTATCTGAGACATAACATATTACCAAAGATACTCAATACACCAACAGCCCCCGTCCCCCCTCACACCACAGCAGTGTGTACAAAAGTATGAAAGACATTAATTGTGTGGTATCTGTGCTGCTATTGTTTCCAATATAATTTCACATATTTTTAAACTGCATATAACTCAGACATTTCAACCACTGAAAACTGCAAATAAACTTGCTGATCTTGAATATCAAGCACGGTGCAACTACTTTGAATTAGTTTACTGATCTTAAAAACCAACATTTTCATTTTATCAATTAATTACATGTAAAACAACTAACACATAATGTACTGAATGTACAGTATATTTAAATAATGGGTGGACATTTTTAAAGAACTGTAATAACTTGGCTACAACATCCATAATGGCTTCATTTTATGAAATATAATAGGAAGAAATACACCAAATAAAGTGTCACTGTGCATTTATTCTTTTTCACTTACCAATTCTTAGACATTTAATATATGTCTGTATTGTACTTGAAATAATCAGCACTATTGCTGGCTTTAATAAATACATTTTAACCAAGTCATTTTTTACAGTAATTTATAAATTAATCTGTAAACTAAAGTGGTACCATTGTATCAATCTCTCTTTAATCTGGGTTTATATGCACAAAAAGAGAAGTAAAAAAAAATGCACTACAACTGTGCAATGTAGCACAAAGTAAATCACAGTCCACAGTTTAAATATGATGCACGGATTAAATCATTAGTTAAACACTATTGTGTGTTTCACCCATTATCTGAAAATCAAAACAGAATAACTTAAAGAATATGTTAGATGCATTTTTTATTTTATTTTTTTCAAATCGACCTATGGTTATCTCTTCTCCGGTCCACTGTGGCCACTGTAGCCACAGTGAAGAGCTGCTGGATTTGCTTCTGGCTTTAGATACTCCTGATAGGGGAGCCCTTTGCAGAGGAACTAACCTTTGCTATATTCAATTCCTCACTTTTATCTGGTCAAGTGCCTAATTATTTTAAATCCGCTACAGTTCAACCACTTCTCAAAAAGCCATCTCTTGATCCATCAATTTTAAATAACTTCCGCCCAATATCTAAACTTCCCTTCCTGGCTAAAGTCTTGGAAAAAATAGTTGCAGGCAATCGTAGGCAGCTCATCAGTCATCCAAATGGCAACACTACATACTCTTTGATACATTTTCCTAGAGTTCTTAATGATATTCTTTTAGCAGCTGACAATAGCCAAACATCTGTCTTAGATCTAATGGCTGCTTCTGATATAGTTGATCATGTGATTTTAATTGATCATCTTAAGCATTGAATTGGCATATCAGGTGCAGTTTTAGATTGGTTTTATTACTATCTTTTTAAAAATGAAATTCTGTAAATTCTTCCGCCTTCCATTTTTTCTATGGAGCGTCTCAAGGCTCAGTCCTTGGCCCTGTAATGTTCTCCATTTCTGTGTTCATTACCTCTAGGTAAAATATTTCACAAGTATGCATTAGTTTCCATTGTTATGCAGACGACTCCCAAATCTATTTCTCATTTGATTTCAACAACACAACACAACTGGTCAAAATACAACCCTGTCTTACATATCTGTCTCCCAAAACTTTGTTCATAAAACCCTCCATCAAGCACTTCTCCACCCACTTAGGCTCTCCGTCCAAAATGCTGTGCAGAAATCTGGGTGTTATCTTTTATAACAAACTTAACTTTAACCAACACCTGAACTAGTTGTTCAATTGTGGTTTCTGCAACTTTGTTATACCTGTATCTCGAAAATTAGATATTTTATTGCGCTAAGAATGTGGAAACTGACACCCACACTTTAATTACGCCCCACCTAGACTACTGTAACTTGCTGTATTCCTGTCTCACTCAAAACAACCTCTCCAAACTTCAATTAGTTCAAAATACTGCAGCAAGATTACTCACAAAATCCAATAGAAGAGTCCACATATTGCCTATCTTAGCATCTCACTGGTTACCTGTAAGTTTTAGAATAGATTTTAAATTCTTAATAATTACTTTTAAAGCACATTTGTGGTCGGCCCCTGATTACATCACTGACTTACTAACCCCTTAAGAGCCTGAATGCAGCCTGAGATCCTCCGGCAGAGGTCTGTTAGTAATTCCTAGGTCAAGGCTAAAGACCAGAGTAGACTGAGCCTTTAGAGTCAGGGCCCCTCGACTGTGGAACGACCCGCCGGAGGAGATCATACAGGCTCTGTTTCTGCTTTTAAATCTTCCTTAAAAATGCACTTTTTTCAGAATTGCCTTCTCTTTAATTGACTATTCTTCTACTGGTACTTGTTTTATGCTTCACTTGTCGTAACTACTGTATTAGTTCTTTTATCTGGTAATTTCTCCCTTTTTTTGTCTTTGTAAAGCACTTTGTAACTTGTTTTTTGAAAAGAGCTTTATAAATAAAGTTATTATTATTGTTGTTGTTGTTGTTATTTAGTAATAGTGGTAGTGCATCCTGTAAACAAACCTAGCCTCTTTACCTTACAGACTCATAACCAAGTCCTGATAAAGCTATTTTGTGGATCAAGAGCAGAGCAAACAGCAAGGTCTTCACTTCATTGGATAAAATCAGTATTTGGCTGAAGACATCGACCCTGATAATTGAATACAGACTAGGGGAACAAAACAACAAGAGGGGCAATTAAGAACAGAATGAAGTTGACAACTCTTAAGTACAAAACCTGAAGTCATAAGAGTGAAAGTGCAGGCAAGACTAAATTCAATGTAGTGGTGTGAAGAACGGTGGTGTCCATGGGGCCATCTTGTCCAGGGCCAAGACAGAGCGGAGAGAGGCTTTCTTTACTGGGAGAAATGCTGTATCCACAGGCCGTTTGTGCTGGATGGAGCTGGATGAATTCATTAAAGGAAGCGCAGTCTCTCCCAGCTGCCATCTCTCCCCCTGCAGCCAGACTCCGATCAATGGCAGGAATACATCCAAAACAACATTTAGCACAAGACCTCGGAAGCAGGGGTGCATTTAAGACTTCTCTGTTTGTGCACATCTCCCCTGGATGTGAACACTATTTCAAAATGTGCTATTGAAGTAGAGCAGGGGAGGTATAGGGGCAATGTGTTTGTATCACAACAGAGAAGATTGTTTAACACGAGTGCTTCAAGACAAGACATTCTGCTGTTTACTATTGTGCAGGGAACCACAATCTTACCTAACACAAAGTTACTCATGTTCTATGAAGCCTTGAAAATCTGAAGTGAAAAATATGATTCATTACTTGCACCTGTTATTCATTTACTCATCATTACTCATCGGTAAGAGCAGGCAACCAAGATTGTTGTTGGTGTCAGTGAAAAATCTGCTTTCTTATCCCCATATTGGTGTACGCGTTTCTTGGTGTATTCTCAGATAATTCTTAATACATAAAATATCAGATGTTCAGCACCACTGAAGTCTGGGTTGCAGAAGTTTTAAGTAACTTAACTTTTTTCAAAGTTAACATTAAACTTCCATGTATCTTTGACACATTATATATTTATTATGTCATTTAAATTGCACCAGAACCATTACAATATAAAACACAAAACTGGACAAGCAAAAGCAAAATGCTTCTAGTACCATCTAGTGGTTGTAGAAACTATTAATATCACTGCAGCAGGACGGCACTGTGGAGAACAGATAAAGAATATAATGCTCTCTCTATGTATGCTGTGTGAACAGAATTCAGTAAATCATACGTGACATTGTAAGGCTAATTTGCTCCATACACAAGCTATATAGGTGACTAACAATGTGCTCGTCCCCATTACAAAATCATGACTTATGTATTCACTATTTAAAAAATTCTGAGCAAAGCACCCCACTGTGCATTGAAGAAAAGGCTCATTTAGACATTTAATTGTACTGTCATTTTTAATGTTGTCATTGCATTTAAATGGAGAATTCTCTGGATGTCCTATTTAGTGAGAAATACATTATACAAAGACCATAATTCATTGATATATGTTAGATAAAGGCTGAATTTAATAGTCAAGGGTTATTTTATCTTGCCTTATAGTCTTACTAATTTAACTTTATCCTATTTTATTGTAAATGCTATGACTGCTTTTATGTTAAGAGATTTGTGTAACATTTTATCCATTAATTGTGATATAGAAATAAAATCAACATTATCATGTCTGAGCTTTTTAGTTTTTACCGAGCTGCACACAATGCAGCAAAATCACTGAAACCCACTGTACTGTAATATGGCTTTAACTAGCAGTGTTCTTACATTGTAGTGTATTTTTAAATGTGACAATCAGTGAAACAAAACCATATATTACAGACTTTGTTTATATATAAAACTACGCAGTCCATGACATTCATTGTTCAATGCATTGTTAGGAAAAAAAACTTAAACAAAAAATGGTCTTTTCAATCATGTCAGTGATTTCGGTTGCTTGGTTTTTAAAAGCTGATTCATTGTTACCTTTTTGCAAAACAAACAACGTCCAACACCATATGTATCCACAGCAGTGGTAAAAACATCAAAATACAACCTACCCAGGTGTTACAAACTGTTCACATGACTCTTAGTAAAATAAAAATAAAAAATAAAAATTCAATATACATTTAATTCAGATAATAATAAGATAAAATCAGTCATACAGTATTTCAGATTTTTCATCTTAATGGCTTAAATCTTAAAATTGATATATTTCACTGCCCTTGCTCTTGATTGAGCTCAAAACTAATTTCATGTAATACAAACCTTTCATTTAATGGCATACATTTAAAATGAATGTACATTGCAGGCTAGTGAGGTTGTGTGCCGTTTCTCCCCACCTGTACATTATCTCTCTTTTTCACTCCACAGCAGTATCAGTCCAGCTTACAAGGCATTGTAATATGACACTTCCTGAGAGGTTGTTTTATCTCTCAACTATAAAACAACAATCATTTTCTTAAAAAATACCTGAATACTTATAGATACAATAACAATGAAAAGTAAGATAGCTTAGTCAGGTTTAACAGGACAGAAGTGTTGTGTCCTATAATTCCCAGCATAATATGGTGGTAAAAAAACAATAGATTCAACCATCATTAGCTTTGATAGATATACATACTGAACATATTGTATATAAATAGTAGAAATTCTTTTTTTTAAAGATAATTTTGGGCAGTTTGGCCTTTAATGAATAAATGATAATGAACAGGCAGAAAAGAAACAAGAGGAGAAGGAGAGGTGTATGACATGCAGCGACAGTGTGGTTGTGTAGTAGGTACTATGACCATTTGGCTACAGGGGTAACACCAGTACACATTCAACTGTATTTAGTGAAAACTCCAAACTTCAAATACCAGCTGCTGTTACTTTTCAAGAAAAAAACAAAAACTTTTTCATAGGTATCACAATGTTGTTAGAATCACACGCTGTTTAGAGTACACATTTAGCTTTACTATATACAGTACAAGACAATGGATTTACTGCCAAATATAGGAACATTGCAAGGCTGAAAAATAACATCCACCAGACAAAATAGCACATTATGTTCAGCACTCAAGTCAGTTATTATACAGTACATTGTCATTTCGGCTTTTGCTGAAAAAGAAAAATAAGGACAGACCAGCCACCACATTATGAATGCTGATGTGTAGATGATTCAGTTAGCATGGCTGTTCACTTTTGCTGAGTATCTTTTTTCTTCAAGGCACAAGAACACTGGGAGTGCTTGGCCAGAAACACATTAAGGTGCATGTGGGCCATCGAAGGTCTCTTGGGTTTTTTGTTCACAGGGTGATTCGGGCACAGTAGTGTTTGAGTTTGCAGGGCAGGATCCCACGGTTTAGCTGGTAAAAGTCCACCAACTGGATCAAGTCACTGAACCGCGTCTGACCGTCATCTGGACTGTAGAATAACTCCCCCTCATCACCCACCTACAGTGTAGTATGCACACATACATATGCAATCATCCTCACACAAAGGAATCACCCAAGTAATGGGTGACCTATTCAACATAAGGCTCATATTTTGAGGTACTTTGTATAAAATGTATGGCAAAATAACACATTGGAGCTGTATATCAAAATGGTTGAACTTTCTGAAGGGCTAGGTAAAGGACTACATGAATTGCTTGAAGACATTTTGCCTCTCATACAGTACGGTGACTGACTGGTGGAGAGTCCCAGTCAGTCAGAACTGAAGAAGACTTTTGGATCAGAGGCGAAAACATCTTACAGAATCGAAAGCAAGTTTAGTTGCCCTTGACTTAGCCCTTCTGTATGTCCCATAACCTGGATGACAGAATCTTCACAGGCAGTGGATTGTACTCACGGGTAAGATTTGAAAGTGTTTAATCTTCTGCATGTGGCACAGTGACAGTACGAACGTTTTAGGGTTACTTTGGCTGTCCCTCAGAAGAAATACTCTGAAAACAAAAATAAAACAATTGTAATTCAGATGTTTCTCCTGTCTTCTGAACAGTCACACTTACCTAATGATTATATCTTGTAACTACCAAATATCTACTGTACAACTGTGTAGTCTACTTGTTAAATACACATGTGATTTCTCTTGTGAAAAGAATTCCACTGACATCAATTTTATTTAACAGGGAAGGAACTTTTTTTTATCAACTACCATACTTGTCCTTAATAAAAGTAGTTACTTCAGATCAGTTCATACTTCACTATCAGATTAGTTCATGATCATGTACCAAATCCAGGGATCAAATTATTACCAACATGCTAAATATCTTTAAGAGCACAATGCAAACCAAAAAAAAAAGTTAAATGTAGTTGCTTACCCATCAATAAGACCGTGCTGAGTGATTAGGCGCTGAGCCTCATCCCGGGACAGTTTGCCGTGGAACCAGGGCTGAGCCAAGTGAAGAGCTGAAACACAAAGCAAGACAATGCTACAAAATCTTCTTTTTGTTGTGTACATACAGGAAATTGAAGTAGTATATTAAGCATCTCACAAACCTATGTTTAACACTGAGCTTTGTGATGTGGAGGGGCTCCCATGTCCACTCAGACGGTGGCAGCTTTTTCTCTGAAAAGGGGAGAAATTAGTTAGAGCATCAATACCAGTTGAAGTCATTTTAAAGGCAACCTATTATGCATTTCTTTAGTTTCTGTCATGCGCACGCACGCTCACACACACACACACACACACACACACACACACACACACACACACACACACACACACACACACACACACACACACACACACACACACACACACACACACACACACACACACACACACACACACACACACACACTGTTCAGACAGCTCTGAACGCTTGGTTTCCAATTGTTTTTCTACTTTTAACCCGGGCCGACGGTTTCTTTATATGACCATCTGTTCCATGCACAGCACACAAGTTCACTGTCAACATTATGGCATTTTTCCATTGTTTAGGGGGTCGTCGCGCTAAACTACTGTATGACTCGTGTAGCTGGCATGCTGTGAGTGTTTTTCCATTACACAGCAGGGCAAAGTAAAATAAGTAGTTTACCTGTTGGAGGTGTGCTGGTTGTCAGCACCTCTTCATCAAACATCATCATCACTTTGGCTGTTTCTGCTTGTACTGTTCTTCCCTACATTATTTCTAACTGGTCCACTAAACAAAGAGCTCTATATATCTCCATATGTTGTTATGTTGACCGCTTTTCACCACCACCTGCAAAGCTCTGCTAATTCAGTGAGGAATACATTTCATATCCTGTACACTCTTCACAATTAAAGGCTACCTTTATTTAGTAATTTAAAAGCCTTTAATATGAGGTGGCAAAAGCAGGAAATGTTAGGTTTTCATCAGTGGTAACTTAACATAAATCTGATACTGCTGCACCTCAAAGGGCTTCTTGAAAGCTGGCCTATAAAACAGGGTGGGCTCATCGTAAGGGGGGCCTTGAAGAGACAGGAGCTAAAACTGCCTGTTAGGTGCAGAGGCTGAACTGAGGGGCTGCATAAAGGAGGCCAGTATAAGATAAATACGTTTTCTGAACTGTTAATTATGCAGAGCTACTCTAGTGAATAAAAATATAGAGCCAAAAATTAGCACAATATTTCCCCTTTAATACAAAGTTAATTGATCCTGTTTTTCCTCATCTTTTCTGTTCTAAAAGGTAACATTTTATGAGATGTTGGGAATCTTTTCTATCTGTTATTTCTCAGTTAAAGTTTTTTTTTTTTGAGTGAAACCTGACTTACCCTCCATGACAGACCTTCCTCTACAGCCACAGACAGTGCCTCAGACGGGTTTTCGATCACCCGGCTCTTTTGCCCAGAGAAATCCATGGCCACTAGTGAGTTCTCTGAAATGCTTCTCTGAAATGGCACATATAATATATTGAAATATTATTGTTTAAATTATCCCTGGACTTTTGCTCCATTTTCTCATAACAGTAAAATTCAGTTCAGTTAAATATCCTTTGTACACTGGTGAGAGAAAGTAGACTCACTTAAGCTGTCTTGTGGTATTGTATTGCCATCTAGTGTCTGAGTAATGTGACTCCATTTTCATCATTTCTAGATGACTCCAGACAGAATACTCCCATGAAAAGGGATTAGAGTGGCTTTGAAAAGAATGACACATGGGCACATTTCAGTGCTTTAAGCTGCCATGTTGTGAGTGACTCTAAATAACTGCACACACAAAATTCTTCTTATCAGTTTTACCAAGAGACTTTTAAAACGCCACATTTGTTCCTCTACCACCTACTAAGCTTACAATTGCGAGTGGTTGAAACAAAGTGAGCAGTGTTTGCTTTAAGGATAGACATTCCTGTCCCTCTTATCCATCCTGCTTCAATTAAATGTGTTACTTAACCTTGGATTTAACACAAGTTTTATTTACTTTTCAGTATGATGACATGGAGCAGTGTTGTCAAAGTAGTATGTTCAGCTAAAACAGTCAAGTAGACCGCAGAAGACTCAGCAGCCTGACCCTGAATTTGCACATTCATGTGCTCTCCTATCTTTGTGGCTAATCCTTTTGGCAAGGCTGTTGGTCACATATGACCCTCTGACAGCAGAGAAGAGGTGATGAGTTGTTAAATCTTGGAGCAGCTGATCATTGTATTTTTAGAAAGCAGAGGGTTCACGAACATGTCTAAAACCCATAAATAGACTGTGTTCACTGCCACAAAAATACTCCCAGTAAAGCCTAAGGCTATTCTGGGACTGTAAACCTACATTGACACACTGAAGGTGCCTCATTTGCCCTATACAATTATATTACTACACTGTGTTAGCTTCAGCATATATTAAAGGCATAACAACTGTCTTTAAAGCCATATTAATTAGTATTTTTGGTCATTTGGAGCAGCCGAACAAGGTGAAAACATAACATTGATTATCACCTTATAAAGTTGTAATGGTGAACATGATAGCAAACAGCTGCTCATTTACACATTCAGCAAATGCAGAACAACATTACCACACATTTGGAATTGTGTTTCTGGCCACTCAAGTCCAATATTAACTTTCTTTTAATTCTGTCATGTTCTCCACCAAAGCATCTGGCCCTTTTACTTGTAGATGATCCACTATTAGGTCAATTTTATAATATATTAAGATAAGCCCCTTGACATGTACATTCCCTTTTTTATGGAAGGCCCCAAATGTTCACCAGATAGTTGCTAACTTTTTTTGCTATTTATTGCTGGGAACATATGATACAGTGGGTTTATAAACACAGTAATACTTGAAAACAGTTGCCCGCTGCTATTAAAACAAGGGTGATGTGAGTGACGTTTTTGGGCTGGAAAACCAAAACAATGACCTAGGCTAAAAGAGGTCAAAAGGCGCCATACAGCTGAAGGGAACTGCAAAGGTGGGTGGTATTGTGGATGTCACTGTTTTGTTAAAGTAATTTGATACCATTTTAATATAAAACATTGACAAATGCAGCTTAAAAAAGCAGAACAGCCTTGATGAAATCATTTAAGTTTCAAGAGAATCACATGACATATAAGCTTCAACTTACCATTGGTGAGGCTTTTTGTTTTTGGTGTGGCTGAATGAAGTTTTGGTACAGTTCCATTCCATACTGAAACACAGAAAAAGAAATTTGAATTTGAATTGTAATCCCTAATTTTAAATATGGAGTAAATTACAGTCTATTGTGTGGTCCTGTACATTATTTATAGACTAGCAGGGGAACAACTAATTCTCTAAACTGTATCCAGCAGATATTCAGACAATGAACATATGCTGCTTCTATCAAGAGTGGGAGCACTAATCCAGCATCACTCAATAGTTTCCCTTGACCTCCTCACAAGGCTAAATCTGATTCTAGCACTGACTCAGCATTCCTCCTCTTAGACATCACCCGGAGTTAGTGATCAGCAAGCCAACCTTTAACAAGCGCATGGCCGTGATCCAGCATGTCCTGGTCTGCTCATCATCCGCACAAAGCAGCTTCAAGTCCCGGGCTGAACTAGACTTTGTGGACTGGAGAAAGATGTTACAAGGAGACAAAAAGAGTTCAACACGCTGGGAATCAATACATTACTTCTGCTGCTTTTGTACAGTTTTGGCATTTCTCTGTTTTACGGCAACAATCCTTGTTACAGTACTTGAAAGAAAGCAATGGTACCTTGACACAGAAGCCAAAATCTGTAGGTGATCCATGTAGTTTTTTGTCTGAAAAAACAGTGTAGACATTGCTGTCACTAAAGTCGGCAATGAACTGGAGATGTCTGGGTTCCTGTAAAACAGAGGGAGGCCTTAATAAAACAAAAGTAAAGTACAGCTATGAACATCTATGCAACATCAAATGAAGGAGTTGGGTTTAAAGTATTCACCTCTACAACAAGGCTGCAAATCAGCTTCAAATTCATGTGAGGGATGGAGACACATGCAAGTGTTTATGTGTATCAGCATTTGTCTTGCTTATTCAATTTATTTTACTGTATGGTCACAAATGTGAGGAACACAAAAAGAACAAAATAATGCATAATAAAGTAATTTACTTTTAGAAATGAATGTGGTATGCTTTAACTGGCTAAACTAAAACTGCAGATAAATACCACCAGTATTTGAATCAAACCATATTATGATCTGAATCTGATCTGCTGGGTAGAATAAACAAAAAAGCTCTTTTAAGCCAGAGATGAAGCCTATCACGCTTAAACAATACCTATTTATTCATAAATAACAGTTTTATCAGTCCCTCTGGGTGTGGTTAACAAATAAATATGAAGAATGCGATAAGGATACATTTAAACAAAGTGATAGGGCCTATACTGAGGCAGTATCAACAGTCACTGTGCCAAAGATACATTTCCAGAGAAAAAGAAGCACAAAGACTACCATTGTTCAGCTTTCATGTGACACATCGTTCCCACTTCCTTATTTAAAGTAATGCCACAGCTGTTGGTGTCTGTGCTGACTGACTAGATATGTGTCTGACCAAGACCACATATGAATGGTAAACCAACTATAGTAAAAGTGGGCACCAAACCAAAGCCTCACTGTACTTGACAACAAAAGGTCTTCTGTTGTAGGAAATGAAAGCAGTTGAGAAGTGGTTGTGTTGGCATGGCTGGTGCCTAGGTATAAGCTTCACTTGTCAGCAGCATTTGGAGTACTGTTTCTGCCTGGCTGCCATGACAGCTGACCTTAGGAAAATCAAGTTCAACCTGTTCCACTGCCCTCTCGAAACATAAGTGAGATTTATACAGTACAGAGATTTATACAGCTCAGATGATGGACATGCAACCCCATAGTGTATAAGCAAAGGACTAGGATGCATCTTCACTAACTAGTTCAAGATTTTTTTTCCAATTGGCAAAGTGTAAATAGTCATAGAAAACAAACAAAAGTAAGAAAAAAACATGAGGACCAGTATGCAATAACATAGCAAAATGGGGGCTGCATGCAACATAATGCAAAAGGCAACAAAATACCCACAGTATGCAGTTTTCTGTTTTTTTTTATATAGCTTTTGATTCTCCTAAAATGCATACAAAACTTTGTGGAAGAGTCAGTTTGGTTTACTGACCTTGGAAGTTCCTTTATTGGAGAAATAGAGCCCTGACCTCCGCAAGACAAAATAGAACCTCTTCCACGACTTCCTGCTTTGCTCTTTGGCATGGAGGTGTCCATGGATCTCGGGACATGTGCTGGAGTTGAGAAAGGTCTGTGTTGGGTAGAGAAATATTTGTCCATAGATGGGTGTGTACGGTAGATATATCAAGTTAACACACCAACACTGTGACAGAGGCTGAGCGCCTCACAACTGCCGCCCAAGAACAAAGAGAGTGCACGGTAAACACAATAACTTGATACCTCTATAAGCTGAGAGTGATCCACCATCCCATTGGTTTCACTGGATATGGAGACCATGTGATCAGGGAAAAAGTCCTGCCAAAATGAAAGCAACATCAGTTATTACACCACTCTATACTGTAAAACCTATAAGTGAAAGAAATACAGGTGGGTCGGTTATAAGATATTTCACAAACTCACCAGCGGTTTCCTGAAGAACTCATATTTAGCATAATTCTTCCTAAAATACAGCCGGCGGTCTGTGTCCACCCCCCAGCCTGATAGCACCTCCATAACAGACTCATGGTCTTCTATGGTTCTCTCTAGTGACAGCAGGGGGGAACAAAATGAATGGAAAGTCAACCTTGGCTTTTCACTACTCTACAGGGAAAAGATAGAGACCAAACAGTATATGTTGCAATGAAACACTAAAATTACAGAAATTATTATACACATAGTATACAAAGTGTTGTATTGCTTTACTTCAAGCAAGTCACGTAGATTGATTATTAAGCTTATTTGATTATTAACCTTATATCAATGTGTAACCTCTTAGGTAGAGCATGACTCTCAAGTCAAGCAACATAATGTAAACATTAATTATTTCCTAAAACTTAAAATTATTGTTGAATTAATTTTTGAATTAATTAATTTTTTCCCAAACAGACATGTTAAGCAGTGTTGAACAATGAATCATGAACTACCACCAACATCAGGGCAAAGAAATCACCAGACAACAAGCAACTAAGACATGATTGAATGACTGACCCACTGAGTTCCTGCTTTGTAAATGAATTATGATCTGATCTGAGAATTGTGCAAAAACAAACAAACACACAAAAAAACAGCCCTGTTATCCTAGAAAACATTGTTATGTTTATTTCACTAACCAGTAACAATATGTTGCTTTGATGCTTAAAAAACAAACATTGATGACCAACAGAACAATTGGATGAATTTTGTAATGTGGGAACTATTTTTTGCAATCATATTGTCACATGGACTTGGGAGCTCTCATTTAAGATTGCAGGATGCTTTCAAAGTAATATATTAGACAGATTGATAGTTGACAGTCCTTCAAATCAAATGGGATCAAATCAGAAGCAACATGTGATATTGATGAGAAAAGCAGACCATACAGCAATCTCATTCAACAACAACAGCCATGTGGGCAATACTTGAAAGACTGAGAGTTATACAAGTGGGAGAAAACATCCCAGTGTAGACAGTGATGTCTTCAAGGATGCACCGCCCTACCTCTCTACTAATGAAATGCCAGTGGAGGTAGACATTTTATATTCTGTACATGGAATATTTATAATTGTTGCCTCACAGTGATAAACTACCACATCACCTCATTCTTTACACCATGTGACTGGACAATAAATTGGCTTTGGATTCAACAGCACACATAGTTCCTACAACCACTCCTCTCGTCAAACCAAGCAAACCTCGCCCATTGGACTAACATTACCGTCACATGATTAATGCTAGCACTTACACATATAAATATGTCAAAATCAAGGAGGCGTTTGTTTCATGTACAACTTTTAGACCAACAATCCTTAACCTGAACTAAATTGTTTAGGTCAAGTTCTTCACATTCAAGTTAAAATGCTAAAAGCCACATGTGACATTTTAGATTGTTAGATTGGGATCAATCCTTTACAGAAAATGCATTTTTTTTAAAGGTTTATTGGTTTTGGCTAACACTGACTGAGACAACAAAACAGTGAGCTGTTGATTAAATACAACTTTTTTGATTAGGATATTGATCATGTTGTTATTGAGATTTTTATTTTCTCGTCACAATGCAACCGCTATAATTTGCACAAAAAGATGCCAACTTTGAATAAATCAAACACTTACCTATTCCCAGATGGGAGAGGTGTTCAAAAAGAGTCCAGCTGTGATCATCAATGCAGTGGTTCTTCAAGACAAACAGCTGGCAAATGTCCCGGGCAGTGATGTCACTGGGAACCTCTACTGCTCTGCTGGTGTTATCTTCATTATAAACTTTGATTACCTGTAAGAGAATGATCAAATTAACAACCATTTAACCATTCAGCAGGAATGGATACTTTTTCTTTGTTACCCTCAAGGAGTACTGGAGTGCAGAGTGCTTCGCGGTAGTAAGTACAGAAAAGTATCAAATTAATTAGTTTGACCCACATATAGCAGTTAACCAAAAGACTCCATTGCAGAAATGGTCTGCAACAAAATATTCAGAGAATCAAAATTGATGAAAGCCCAACAAAGCAGTGAACAATGTGCAAATCATGATGTAAAGACTTGAGCTTCTAAAAGAAAGGAAACAGTGCAGTAATCTTGCAATACCACATTGAGACATCAAACACTCAACAAATCTATCTGAAAGTAGAACTTACCCCCCTGTTTGGAGCCACGCACAATTCGGAGTTTGGGCAAGCTCTGTAACCTATATATGACTGACTACACAGCATTGCAAAGGAGAGCTATGGTGAGAAACATAAAAACACGCATTAGACAACACAGCGAGTGTCAGCTGGGAAGCAGTGAGTCTCTCTCTCTCTGGCTCTTTGCTGCAGTGGCGCTGAAAGGAGGTAATTAGACAAAACTCTTAGCACACAGCTTTCCTGATTCCACACATATCCGTATCACTGGGGCTTGATACCAAATCACCTGCAAAGTTTATGTACCACTGAAAGTCAAGAAGCCGGAGATCACTCTCCTCATTCACTAGGGGGTGGAGAGTGAGAGAGGCACACAAGGCTCCAACCCCCTCTCTATTCACATTCACACACCCATGGCAAGCAGAGCTACCACTATAATGCCCTGCAAGAGCCCAGAGAGCAATTACAAAGGTGCTTGTTAAATGTAATGCTAGTTAGGTCAACTAAGTCTAAAGTTGACAGAGGCGGGTGCGGAGAGAAAGAGAGGGGGGGCAGGGACAGGGGCAAGACCAAATGGCTGTCTCTTTTCTCTCAGAGAGTTCCATTGGCAGTTTAAAGCCAGGGAGGATGAGCCTGATATCTTTTGTTAAGAGAAAGGAGGTCAGAGCTCTCCTACGGGGCTGGGGTTAGTGCCCTCAAGGAGCCATCAGCAAATAAGCAATGACATCACCTCTCAGTGTAAACCACTTAGTGTTTAATCAGCCTGCGTGGAGCCTTCAAAGACAAATATCTTTGTTTATAGTTGCCTAACAAAGATGAAGACCGGTATTAAACAGATTACTCCAGCAGCTACTGTGAAGTGTTGTACACACTGCATCATAACACTGCATATTCATTTCATCACGAGTGACATTTGATTTCAACATGAACAAAGAAAACTTGACATAACGTTGCAAAAAACAGAAAAAACAAGATAAAAACTGTATATGATATGTATTCACTGCACTGCTGGTGATGACTGCATCTAGTCCAGCTGTGTTGCTGTAAAAAACTGGCTTCCTGGGAATTGTCTAAATCAAATCATTCAGGCATCACATTTCACCAGGAACAGGGAAGTGTAAAAAGGAAAACCTTTATATAGCACGAGCATTGCTAATGCAGTTAGAGTTAGTTTTGTGCAATTTTTAAATTTGGATGAAGACAAACAATCAATTCCCCTTGAAAGAGATTACATTTTTACCATTAAATGAATCCACCAAAATACTCAGATCATAGCCTTTAAACTGCACTGCTTCCAAAAACCTGTTTTATTAAAGGAAGAGTCAGGGAGCCTATAAAGTACTACACAGACAATTTTGTTATACATTTTGTTATGTAAAGAACCGTGTTCTATGGTTGAGATGGGGGACAATGGGCATTCAAACATTTGACCAAGTGCTTCACCAGTTGCAGAATCATTGCAGAGTGACAAAGAAAAGGAAATCACATCGAGGCATGTACTGTAGGTTCTATGGTCTGATTGCATCAGTTTAAACATACCATCCCTGCCATTTGCTGTAACGGTTTTATCTCTGCAGCACAATTGTAGCATTCCATAAAACAATTTTTGTTTCCTTGGTGTTTCCTGGGAAAATACTGGCCTAAAAAGTCCACACTACTGGAATTAAACTGTGTGTGTCCAAATTAAAAAAAAAAAAAAAGTAAGGGCGATAGAGAAAGGGAGGGTCTTGATAGAATGAGTTAAGGGCATTAGAGGTGTCCTGATGTGACAGAATATCAGCCATTTTTTGGGAAGTGCTTTATTACCAAGATACTGCTGTTAGAGAGGGTGGACTATTGTCAGAGCCACAAAAGCAGACCAGTGTCCCCTGTATGTAATTGCCGTCTCCATGGATACTCTGATAGCATTTTTTCTTTTTTTAAATTAATTTACATAATTATCCCCAATTATTTGATGTCAAATAGTGAGTGTTTGGCCTAAGGCACCAAAATGGTGTTTGCATGGTTTGCAATCAAAAGCTGTTTAGAAGAAAGGGACAGCACCAAAGAGAAATGGATCCTATTTTGCAGGTTGTTTTAGATTTAAACTAATTAAGTTAGCTGATGTCTGAGTCATGCAGAATTGCACCAGATGTTGTTTCCAAACATAATATCCAAACAAAATCAGAGATTTTCCATTTGATGTAATGGGACTGTCATGTAAATGCAATTTTATGTTTAAATTGTATGTAGATTATGTAAAATCTTAAGTAAAGCTTCAGCATCTTGTTGAGCTCTATTACTCAAGTTACATTTCAGGGAGGCGCCTGACATTTTAAAAGCAGCAAGTGTAAACTTTCACTTCAACTGAAAAATATACAGTAAATGCTGTTATATCAACAGATGGGTCTAATAATCATTATTGTAGTAAATCAAAATGAACTACAAACAAATTATTATGTCATTACGCATCATTCTCACCACAGATTAATTGACAGCATTGAGTGAATGGTACTGTTAATCATTGTTGAAGTGTTTCTAATGAATTACCATGCAAGGTAACATGCTGTTTAAACTGATGGTGTCGTTATCTGTGAACACAGAGCTGCATTCATCAGCAAGTAGCCCTGATCCAAATGTACACATGCTTTCACCTGAAAAACATTCATGTCTGCCTACATCATGTCAGTCAAGTACACACAATGTGCAAAATAAAAGAATGTTACCTGGAGAGTAACTTTTCTCTTTGATTGTTGTCCCTCACTTTAAAGGGCAATATGGCAAATTGTCTTCAGCTATTCAACTAAAAATATGAACTGAAAATTTTGGAACTGCCAGAAGTCAGGGGCACCAAAATGAGATGCCTCTTTTAAAAATGTGTGTGCAGTTTAATTTTAGTTTGATATTGATCTACCTGAATGAATGAGATGAATCTCCACAAACCTGCAGGGTTTTGACCTGCTGGAGGGTGGTGTTTAACAGGTGTACAAGTATATTCTGACTATGCAGGTACACTAGGCCTATGCCACCTCCCGATATTTGTTTTTTGAGACATAAACAAATACATTTAAATTTGTTTGCACTATGGCCACTAAGAATTCTTCATTCTGATTGGCTGGAAGGCGTGGATTAACTTTTAGTAATCTGACAGTATAAGCAGATACCTATAGCATGATGTGGGTGTTTGTTTACTGTTCAAAATTATAGCACCAGTATTAAATTCTAAGTAAGGAAAGCAAGATGGAGGCTTAACTAAAGAACTTGGAGCTGAAGTTATTTGTGTCATCTAAATCAACAACAAAAAGATAGATAGTTAACTCCTAAGTGAAGCTGGTAGCCTGTGGGTCTGAGGGACAGATGCGGAGGAGAGGAGAGAGGACGTGACCAAAACCACACAAAAAATAACAAGATTAGGGAGAGAGAGAGAGAGAGAGAGAGAGTGAGAGAGAGAGAAAGAGAGCAGTGGTAGAAAGCTAACATGTTCGTGTGTTTCTCTGACAGAGGGAGGGGGAGAGAGGCAGTCGTTACATTAGCTCTACTGGAAATAAACCGTTACCAGTAACCTGATGCAAGATGCAACGCTATTCTCTATTGTTGTAGATTGACTTCATGGTTTGAGATAGTCTTCATATATACATACAGTATATACATATACACACACTATGTACTGTATATATTTAAAAGGAATTTAAAACTCCTGTCACAGCCTTGTGAACACCTTCCTGTTTTGCTAGTGTCATTAGGAAAAGAACACAAATAATGACATAAATGGTGGCTGAATTCCATTTAGCTGCTTCAGTTTCAGGATCCTGGCTTACTGAGACATTGTTTATGTTATTAGTAACACCTGTGTTTTTCAAACTATAACAATTCAAAATATATGCTGTGAAAAAGGGTTATTCTAAAGGCTCAGGAACTACATTTTAATGCTATTTAAAACAGGAAGGCGAGAGGAAAATTAGTTGTATGACTAAATAAACTAATTATATTCAAATTTTATTTCATATGACATTTTGTCTGCAAGTGGTTTGCTTCATCCATTACAAGCACATTCAACTTGTTAGGTATTAACCCTAATATATTACATAACTGTGATCAAGATATATTGTACACTGAGTGACATTTTAATGTTAGAAAAATAAACTTGTCAGTGCCCCTTTGATGAATAAACTATGAAATGTTTCTAAATTATAGCAATCTTATCTTTGGCATTTCCTGTTACATCAGCTGGCAGATACTGATGCTGATATGCAATAAGCTGTATTGGCCAATAATATTGGACCACCAACTGCAAGCCACATTCAACACACATTAATGCCAGTGCCACATGGACTGTTCATCTGTATCACAAAGATGAGATCCACAGAACATAATGTGCTGTATTATAAAGGCTTTCAATGAAAAGTCAAAAGAAAAAATGTCCGGACAAGGCAGAGTAAATCCAGACATTGAGCATGCACTAAATATAGTCTTGTTGAGCATAGACTCCTTTATTAGACCTTATCTCAAGGACAGGACGGTGTGAGCCGTTTTGCCAATTAGACTACTCTGGTTTAACCTTGAACTACACTCCCACAGCTGCAGCTCTATCATTGAGTGATGATAAAGAAGGAGGTGGTCTCCAGCTTTGTCTATCTCCGAAACTGTTGAGAAACATCCTCCAAGCTCCTCATGGCATTTACACCCTAACAATTACACTTCTTACTGCATTATTGGTGGGCTCCCAACCATTAACCAAGTTATTAGTGCTCTGAGTGCTGAAACTGAGTTAGACCACTTCAAAATACAGAGTACTTTTCATAAAATTGTTTGCTTTACAAGCATTCAGTGCGCACTAAGAAAGAGATGAATTACAATGGCAGACACATGTTATCAAGCCACGCTGATAAGCATGCTGGGAAACTGGTTACTACTTCTTCAGACATTAAAAAATATTGCTGAGCTGATATGTGGTTACTAGTTGAAACATTAGACAACACAATAGATTATTTTCCCATTTTTGATTTGGGATTAGATTTGCACATGTTTCACTAAGATTTGAAATGGAAAAGATATTTGAGGTGGCTTGAGATGAGTATGAACATTTTGAACATGATACCCACACATTACGCCTCTCATACTACCATACATGGTTTGCAAGATAGCGCCATTTGCTGCACAGATCTACCCTTCATTTAAATTAAAAATTTCTGTGTGGTTTACAGTTCAGGTTTCTTTCAGTAAAAAGTGATTTCACTGTTAGCATAATATACAAGATAACATCATGTAAAAGTGAGATCAAGCCATAAGAAAATGGACAGCAAGAATGTATAAATCTATAAAAACAATGTAGCAGGAATTTATATTATGTTTTTGATCTAATTGATTAAAATATGTGAAAAACTCTCAGAAATAAAAGAAACAGCTCACTAACTAATAAAGAGTAAGACCAATAAAGTGCTGCTCCACAGATAATACAGCTGTCTGCTCCAACTCTGGTCCTACTATGTGGGATGGCTTGTTCAGCATTGTTTTATATTAAAAGTTAACTGCACATTTATCGTTTCAGTATATTCACAGCACAATTAATAATCAGCCGCTGTACTTCCTGTGTTTCATACACCATCTTCCAAATTACATATAGTGCCTGCATCAAAAATAATTCATGGTCAAGTAAAATTTGTAAAGAACCCAATTTTAATTAAAAAAAACCCTCTATATTATGAACAGAATTTTAAAAAAAATTATGAATTAATAAAGATACATCCAGCCTTAACTTAAAATTAGAATGATCATGGACAGGAACAAAAGGAGCACTTTGCTAATACAGAAGAAAAAGAGACAGAGAGAGTACAGAGGAGATCTGTGTAAGATTCCTACCCGCTTTTGCAGACAAAGTGGTGTGATGGCAGGCAAGGTAACTCTTCTTGCATGGAAATTCATGCTTCTGCCTTAGATGCACAATTATCTGCATGAAAAATATCCATACATAATAACTGCTGATAAGGATAATCTACAAATTATAGTTCCAATGATTAATACACTTCACGTTTAATTATTGACACAGACTTCTATCTTTTCTGTATTATAAAAACGGTACACTGGAAGCTACAGAAAACCTGTTACAGTCAAATCGTTCACAATGAAAGTGTGAGAAACTGAATCATGTTGCCACCCCATAACAGAAACTCCTCCTTTGTCCTTGAGAAAGTAAATGCTCTCCTTTTAGAAAGGCAGTTCCACTAAAGAACTTGTTATTTAAAAAGATTCTCTCATGGTGAACAGAGTTGAAATATACAAGGTCAGTGAAAGAAAAACACTTGGAATAAATTCTACCCAGTGATAAAAATAAAAACTTGCACCAAAGTTGCTGAGGATTTTCCAGAAAATACATGTATCGGATTGTTTTTGCTGACTTTGTCACACACACACGCACATTTTTAGGCTCTGACAGGGACATATTTCACCAATCAAACATTCATACTGTAAGCATGTTTTCAACATACTCTATATTATGCCTAAAGACTTGACTCCTGACTCCTCAGAATCATGATGTGAACTCACACTTGGTTCAAATTTGCATGACTCAAGTCAAATTTTGGCATAACTACATTTTGACAGTTTTATGGTTCACTGTTTATTTGTACAAACAAGTTGCCTTAAAAATGTTGGAACATGACCATGCTCTTAGGTAATTTTGTTCATGTGATGACAGAATCTTGTCTGTGTGTGTATGAGAAAAAGAAGAGTGAGGGATCCAACATTACTTACTTACTCCTGCTCCCACAATCACAACTCACATCTGCTTAACTTTGACACTAGACAAAGAGAGCTTGTGAAAATGAGAGTGCCACCTTCCCAAAATGAGCCAATTTTTAAGCTTCAGTCTTAATCATGAAAGATTAGAGACTACTGTCAAATAAAACTAAGTTTTAAAAGTGTGCAAATATACTGTATTGTAGGTCAAATATACTTTTAAAATGTCTCTATTTTGACATATTACAATACATCTACCATTAAATAATGCTAATAACCCTTTCACAAATTTCAAAACAGATAAGCAAGTAATGTATGAACATCTGTTTATGCAAAAGATACTTTAGTTTTTCATAACTTTTCATAAGGCTACAATAGAGGAAAGAAGCTGACCGTAATGAGCCTGAGACACACTGCCTGATGAAGACCACACAAACTCATCTGGCTCACCTATAGTAATGCTGTAACTTAATATTGAGATCGTGTACATATTCACTTCAATCTACAGTAGATGACAGAAAGTTCATGACTTAACTGGTATAGTTTTTGGTTTAGTCACTGTGTAAAATTTGTCAGAATATGAATATTTTGACTCACTCAGTATAAGCTAGAGATGGGCTAAAGCAGCTATATTGCAGAAGTTCTTCATATTATGGTTAACATTTTCTGTCACCAAAACACAGCCTTAAGTAAAAGCCTACGGTAAAAAGCTGGTATAGTGCATTTTAAAATGTGCATGGGTCTAGATTTGCTTCATCCTCTCTCCTTATAGATAAATACAGTACTTGTCATATTTAACCTCAGAGCACTGAATTTTGAGGTTTGGCACCAATCATTGTCCTCCCTTTCAACTCATGAGTGCACACAAGACAAGAAGAACCTCCCACAGCAGGCTTCGTGTTTATCTAGAAACACAGCACACTGACTTGTGAGAGCCCAGACAAGCAGACGCTGCTAGTTATCACACAGCTAAAATGAATTGGAATTAATGGAGCCAGAATGATAACAAAGTCTCCACAACTTCCATAATAAAGCCAGCTCCAGACACATTGTCCTTGACCAGGGTTGATTCAATCAAGACCCCTTTGCAGGGTCTGTCAAAGTAACAAGACAGCGACCAGGGGTGTAGTGATGTGTATATGCAGGTTTACAGTGTACCCACCTCTGAGCAGGGGGATGTGCACTCTACTTATCTAAAAATACTCTTATACTGGTGTATAAGACACAACTTTAACGCAGTATTTTTTCATTGAAAAGTGGGGTGCATCTTATATACTGGTGTGTCCTATTCACCAGTAAAATACAGAGAGAGTTTGGATCTGCTTATGATTATAGGTATGTAAAAGGCCGTCCACACTAAGGACAATACTATAATAATAACTATAACTTTAAACATAACGATGTGAGCATCCACACTTACGAACTATAACCTCCTGTAAACAGCAGTGTTTAAGTACACGCTGCGCACTCCAGCTGTGTCTGCAGCTAATGAAAATAGATAGACTATTGATGACCCGTTACTGCTGTATGTTGGACGGAAAAATGATTATGTGTTAATCAAAAGTATTTCAGGACACCGGTTGCTGTGATGTTTCAGTATTTACAGACCAAACTGATGTTGAAGCGCGATGTGCAAAAGCGCGACTTGGGTGCAGTAGTCTGTTTGCGCACAGCTCTGATGAAGAGTTTTTGGGACTCGAGTAAGCACACAGGTACACATTGTATCAAATATGTAAAGTTACTGTGTTCTTTTAAAAGTTTTAATTGAAACTCATAGACTCGTAGCCAGCTCTCCTGGTCACAGGACTGACTGACTCGTTTCCAGCTTCTACAGTTTAAAAAGAAAAATTTAACTACAATCATCGCCTAACCTTTACCCGGTGGTTATTATAGCCATGACGACGACGGTCGCCTAACTTTAAGGAAGTAGTAACTTTACCCATTTCACGTTTCTCTAACCTTAGTAAAGTGATTGTTTTAACACCAACCATGATCTTTTCTTATCTTAAACCAATTGTTTTTGTGCCTAAACAGGGATATGTAACGGTTTTGGAAAGCATTGCCAAATGATGTTGCCCTGCCAATTACTGCCAATCAGGGTGCCAGATTAGAAAACTGGAGTGCATGATCAAACTACATATTTGGTTGTTTAATTTGGAGGACTGGCTTCTAGTACACGAGAAGCTACATCTTAAGGATAAACCTACATAGGATTAAAGTATTAAGATAAAAAAAATAGTATTTCAGTATAGATAGAACACAAAAACACTTCTAATTGTAGTAGAAGTAAGGAGTAGTTGTAGTAATAGTAAGAACATTGACCAAAGCATATGATTTAACTTTAAAAAAACTGACAACAATCACACACAAAATCCCAATTTTTGAGTGATGACGCCTGGGTTGAGCTGACTCGAACAGTAACAAGCATAGTGGTCGTTGGAGGAACTATAGTTGCACTTTCCACTGGACTTTATCCAAGATGTTTGGCAACTGTGATCTAAAGGGGATCTGTGCTGTACACAATTAACTACAACAACCTTCATCATGTAATTTCCTACACATAACTAAATGCTTTACTGACCAAATTACAATACAATACAATACAATACAATATACTTTATTGTCCCGCTTAGGGAGATTTGTCTTGGACTCAGCAACTGCGCCATAAATGCCTTGATAGCCACAATGAACAGACAAAACATCACCAGCCATACCATCCCAACAACAATTACATAACAGTATTGCACATATCCCATAACATTGCACACAACACATACATACACCAGATTCAAATTGGTCTTCAATGTACTTAAAGTTGCATTCACACAGTATTAAGCAATGACTGCTCGTGATAAGGTCAGTGAAAGGTGTGAACACAGCCTTGGCAGTGAGTGTCTGTGTTTTCATGTCATACTAGTCTTGCAGTTTAATCGCTGGTTGTTGCTGTTTACACAAGATCTGTGTCTTTAGCCATCATTCCACACATCACAGGTAAAACTTAAAATTATACCAGGTCTTGTATATTTACTAAAGACAGCTAACCTTGACATTATCACAGGACTGTTTACTCTGAACCCTCAACAAAATGGAAGAAGGCTGAAGAATTCTGGGGACAATATACAATATTTCAGGGCATCTGGTGTAGTCAGTGGATATCAGGGCCAAGACTTCCTCATCGATGCACTGGTCATTGTTTACAGGCCAATTAGGGTCCAGACTAAATTTTGGCTAATCGCTATAAACAGATATATGCATATAAATGCAGTTTTTTTTAAACAAAAGCTAAATCATCTTCATCACATGATAACTGATGGGTTCTGGGGTCGCTTTACAGCCAATACGGTCCATCTCTTTTCCTCTCTACATGGACTGTTTACCTGCATGCAACCAAAGCCTGTTCAAATGAAACTGGTCATTACCACTCAGACTACAATTGGACTACAAACAGAAACCAGAATGCTTCCAGTTCCAAAATCTTGTCTCATTGCCTATGGATCCTGCATTCTTATACAGATATCTGTTTATAGAGATAACTTACTAGTTTAAATTGTTGAATCCAATATCTTCTATATGATTTTTGTAACCCCTTAATATTTACTAACTGTATAGTAATCGTATATCTCTTATATAATTTGTGCTGAGGAGTCCAGAGCCACAAGAAACATTATTTTATCTCACATGACTGTTGGGACATAAAGAGCAATAAGGAGCTGCACGTGCATCTAACACCAGACGACTGCCTATATATAACACACACACACACACACACACACACACACACACACACACACACACACACACACACACACACACACACACACACACACACACACACACACACACACACACACACACACACACACACACACACACACACACACACACACACACACACACACACACTCTGTTAGGTACAAGGAATGATAGCTATGTGCAGAGTTTACAGAGCAAGACTCCTCTGATTCTCACGTTAAACTATTGCAGGCTCTGAAGTCGCTGATGATCAAGGCCCTGTAGATTCAAAATTCACTGTACACAAGGGGAAGTCTGTAAATTTCAAATTATAAATAATGTATGGCATCATCTGCACAGCTCTGTCTGGTCAGTTTACATACAGCAATAGGCAGCGTAGTTGAATAAAGACCACATGAAATAAATGTTTTATATTTGTTAAGTGTGACCTAGAGGACCGTATTACATCTGCTCTAGAGGAGAGGCTGAATGTGAACATGGTGCATGTTGCATCTGAAATAACATCTCTAGAGGGGCAGGCATTTCTTCTGACTCATATGGCTGAACTGAACACTCAACACTGCCTGGATGAAGACTCTGTGCTTATAGTTTTAGTCCAAGCATAACTGCCCACTATATTCCTGAAGAGTGGAGTTCATGCCAGATACTGTTGGCATTACTATTGTTATGGCACAACATTGTCAATGTTAAGCAACCAAACTAGTTTAGATTAGTGAAGTTATGTATCTGACGTTTCACTTAGAACCAAGTTACACTGCCTGCATTAACAGCATACAAATTGTTTATGTAATGACAACCTGATAGCATGACAAGTTTCTACAAACAAGCATCATCACGTCATGATGGAAAATGTGTGTGTTACATCAGCAGTGACATGGTGCTGTAACCGAGCAATCAACCTTAGAAGCTAAGTCCTTGGCATTACCAGTGGCCACTTTTTCTGAGGTCAATTTCAAAAGTGCAGGATGATTTTATTTCACAAAGTAAGCTCTGTCACAGTTGCATGTCTGAAACAGCTGATGTTGCACAGGGCAGATACTAATATGTTCCCCATGCCAAAAGATCAGTCCTAACGAGCATAGTTACCCTAATTTGCAGTACATATAACAAAGCAGCTCTATGTAAAGTTGACCTGACAAAACACTTAAAGCATAAGCATTTAAGAATGTATTTTTTGGAAACTGTTGTGTTGACAACAAATCTTTGGTTCTCATAATGTGAATCCTGACTTGGTGGTTTTGTTTTGGAAATGGACCATTACGCTGCATACACAAAGCTAACAGGGTGTTCACATAAACCAGCTTTGCACTAGTGACAGCTTTAAATCGTAAAACAAAGCAATGACAAGCAAAGGTCTCGCCACAATTCAGCCAAGCCATTTAAATCAACTGCAGTAAAACAAAAACATGGGCTGTTTCCGAAACCACTCCCTTATTCACTCATTCACTGCTCTCTACTCAATAGTGAGCAGCAAATCAAGATTTTGGACACTAACTTTTTTTGCATTGTGGGATTGTTAGCAGAAAGTAGTTCACATGCCATATACACTACTTTTTTCACTGAGCACTATATAGGCAATATATTTACACACTAAGCATTTGGACCCACAATGAAATGGCAGAGGGTAAATTTAGTGTACTATATAGAAAATAATGAGTGATTTTGGACACAGCCATGGTCAGCTAGACACTAAGTTACCACAGTGACAGACGCAACTGCCATTTTCCTAGCCTGCTCATTTTATAATCTAAGGTTGTCCCTAAATTATTATTTTCACATAATTGTAACTGATGAGAAAATGACTACCCAAAAACAAGCTCAATAGACAATTTTCCTTTAGAAAAAAAGATTGGGTGAGGGGATGAGTGCTGCAGTTGGAGCAATGATGTCATTTGTTTCTTGAGTGCTACTGAAAGGAGGTCATAACCCTGCAACATTAGCATTGTGACACAAAAACAGCTGTTCAGTCTAACATAGTCTTCCCAATAACACTGCTAAAAAGGCTGAGAGGCTGTTAGGCCTATGAGGAGCAAGCACAGGCCTCATCAGTGAGATACATAAGGATCACTTTAAGATTTGCTAACAAGGAAGCCACATTGTTGCAGAGTTGAGGTCAACTGGGTGCCATTTTGCTCCTTCACTGAGAAACTTGAGGATTATTTTTTCACTTATCAAAGAAAATGCCAAATCTGTGCAAATCCCTGACCTGACTTCACAATAGAGTGGTGAGGGAAAAGAAGATTGGCAATCAATCCGTAATTTTTTGATGAATCCTGAGTTGAGTAAGGAGGAAAGAGAGTAGAAGGGTTATGCATATCAAGTGTAGACATTCCAGCGTTAGACAATCAAGAAATATTACCACAATACATACAAAGGAACAAATACCAGTTTGATTTCTCTCCTGTGATAATTAAATAATATACTGTATTGTTCAATACAATGGAAGCCTCTTAAAAAGTAGAAAACACAATTTTTCAGCTTGTAAGCAACACCCAAGCAAAGAGAGGTCTAATACTGCTGATAGTCCTTGGTAGCTGTTGAGCTCTGTAATTTCAAGCTTTCCTATGAGTCATTGCTTTGAGCTGCCCCCTGCTGCTACACATGCACACAAAAATACACACATTCATACACACGGATACACCACAAAGATACTGTAAAAACTTGAAATCAACTTCAGCACACAGTATAGGGATCCACATCCAGGAAATATTTAGTGGTTGACAAACCAGACTAATTTAACAGCCCTGGAAAATGTATAGACAAAAATTCATTTTGAAACCCATGCACTTTTGAAGCAGACCCATAATTGTTAGGCTTTCAACATAATGAATGTGCTCTCTTTTTAGAATGTGGCATGGAGCTCTATATACATGTACAAATCAACTACAGATCAAACAAATGGTCAAATTAAAGAAATATTTTTTCTGTGCATAATAATACATTTTCCTCTGACTTTAATTTATTGGTTAAAAACAATCTTTGATCATGAGCTGTGCATTACCTGCAGTGCATTAACATTTTTGTGTTTGATCTAATGTCAAAATCAGATCTTAGCAAACTAACATTTTTGGGGTATAAGTTGTGTTATTTACTCTCCTTCTTTTTCAAAGTTTGCTATTTTTTAATTTTCCCTTTTTCTCCTGACAATTATTTGTTGCATCACTATCGACTGTAATGGTACTGAGTATTTTTAGATGCTATGAGTCTCTGTTACATGCTTATTTCATGTGGCTGTGTTTTAAAAAGCATAATAAAAACATTGTTTGCAAAAAATAATCTTGATATTATGAGCAACAATAGCTGAGAAAAGCCTGCCAAAATGCTCTTAAAGTACTTAAAAAATCTCTTCATAAGTTAGGGGAAAATACAAAATATTTAGGACTGTAATTTTTCTGTTCTGTCACTAGTTTTTGGTGATAAAAGTTCAAAAGAAATCCACATACACCAAATTGCCAATTGGAGTGAAAACCTATCCAGCACTGGCAGGTACGTCCACACATTGGGTGCATTTCAAATCAAACACCCTGTACTAAAACAAACGTACAAGAGTGGCTGTTGGGCAGTGAGCCAGGTATTTCCAAGGTATAATGAAGTTATATTCAAATTTCAAATTGCAACATCAACACATGGTATCAGTCATCACATGTAATGCACATTTTTATGCTCATTGTTGCCACTGTATGCAAGCACAAACCTAGGATCTCAAAAGCAATAACATTGTGTGTGTGGATTGTCAGAGTGTGCTGACACAGCATTTTTATCACTTCACTGAAACTAATTTCCATACTCGCACAACTGGTTAGACCATTCATATGCCCTGAAGTTTCAAACAAATCACAAGCCACACAACATGTAACCATGCATTTATTTAAGGCCCTGTTTACACGACAACGCTCGTGGGTGAAAACAATTAAAGTTAGCATGACTATGCTACCCAGGGTAGCATATGGAAATGGTTGCAACGGAGGCCTTTTTTTTTCTTTTTTCTTTTTAAATAATATGCCTCTTTGTGTCATAAACACCCTCGAGCAATGGAAATGGATCACTCACCTGAGTTGCACTACTTTTGGTCCAAGGTAATAAACATTCAGTGACGAGGGGGGAGAGGGTTGAGGGGATAAGTTCAGGAAAGGGGTTTGGAACACATGAAGACAATGACTCCTCTTCTTCTTTATTGCTCCTGAAGGACAACAGAAAGAAAGAAAAAAAAGAAAGAAAGAAAGAAAGAAAGAAAGAAAGAAAGAAAGAAAGAAAGAAAGAAAGAAAGAAAGAAAGAATTCATAAAATGTTCTGATGTTATGTTCTTAATACCAACCACTGAGATAAAGAGATTAGATTTAGACTCAGACTGGCTTCATGTTTAGAAATGTATGACACATGGCTAAACATTATTAAAACCAAGAGAACCATGTTAAATTATATAAGAGAATTGGGAAAATGTGTAGACACATTTTTACAATATTTACATAAATGTAATGTTGAAGCCATTAAATGTTTACACAGTGTCTTGGAGTTATTATTCACTGTGTACAGCAGATTGCGTGAAGTGTTTGTTCCAAATCAAGCTTTTAAAAAGATCAATCCAAACAAATGGAGCACTTGTCTCCCTATTTGCCTGTTAGTCGGTTGGGTCAGGAATATAAATTGTAAAGGAGATAAAGAAACCATCAGACCTGACACACAATGCTGTCTCTATATGGACTCCTGCTCTCAACTAAGAGACAACACTCCCACTCAACAGGCTTTTGATAAGATGGCAGATAATGCATGTGAGCAGCCCCTCACTTCATAATATAATAATATACTGTAGTGGCAAACAGACACAGTCTGCTTGAACTGCTGGCTAGAGGAAAGTAAGCTTTATCAAAATCAAGAAATGCAATTACCAATGGGTAGTGGGATTCTGTTGTCAAAATATTTAAATTTCTGTCACCCATTACGACTAGTGAAGGATGCAGCATCCGTTTCTGCAAAGGTTTTGCAGCATGCGCTAACCAGGAGAGATGTTTTGTTCTTTTCTTCTACTTTTAATTTAATATACAGTAAATGCAGAACAGGTGTGGTTCACAGGACAGTTTCTAAATGCACTATGAAATAGGCAGGGATAAAAGACCAATGCATCCTAGAGAAGTCATTGAAAACCAAAATCCTGGACAAACTTTCTGTGATTTTTGGTCACCTTTTATCTCATATTTGTAAAATGCAAAATGCCAAAAAAAAAAAGTACATGTTCTGTTATTAAAAATGTGTTTTGTTTTGTTCCATTTTGGTGGTTGGGGGAATTATTAAATATGTGGACTGCTTTGCTTGTAGTATATACAATTTGATTAAATAGGAAATAATACGATGATAATTTAAAAAAACATACTAAAAAATACATTTAGCATGTCCTTATAGTGAAGTCACACTCAAATCAATCAGAAAAATAATATGAACAGGTCATCTACAACACCGTGTTCCAATATCATCATCATGTAAGAGTGTGTTAGTTGAGAGGGCCTCAGTTCTCTCTGAGATTCGGCAACGCTGTCTTCACTGCTTTGTAAACACAGCAGTTACTGAGTTACTAATTATCTCCCACAAACTAACAGGTGACAGCTGCATATGGGTCGAGCAAATTGCGCTCACAGGTACAAAGTCTAGACCACAGCTTTTAAACAGACTTCTGTGTCTCACTACTGCAAATACAAACAGTGTACTATTCTTTTTGCAGCATAGCTCACATTGCAAAGTGTAGAGCAGAAACACTACTTTCAGTTTTAGTGCAACTGAATTGAATCTGATTGTACGTTATAAACAGACTGGTGTCATTGAATAAAAATGTAACAGAAAAATAATGTCATACCTGTTCCCCTTGCAGAGCGTAGTCCTGGTCTTCTGGGCATTTGGTATTAGTAAAGGAGCTCGCAAAGAGATGAGAGCTGGGCTGGAGAAGCCACTCACATTACCCTTGCCACTCTGAAAAATCTCTGCTTTCTCTCCAAGGGTTCCAGAAGTGTGTATTTCGTCCAGTGCGTTATTCATATCACTCATGTGGGCCGGCTAAATCCAAGGCATCATCTGGAGCAGAGAGAAGAGGCGAGCTGTTGGACTGGAGTGTGTTAAAGCAGGCTGGCTGGCGGGGTTCCTCTGCTCACAGCTCAGCAGAGCACACACATACTGTACATACACAAGTCTCTCTGGCTCATCTGCTGCCCGCGAGGCTGGCTCAGTGGGGCAAAACGATCCCTCCTACCCAAACATGATCCACCACAATAAAGATATTTTTAACGCAATGACTACCAAAACAGTCATCCTTGCTGTGACACAGTAGCGTATTAATAATAAATGAATTACTTCAGCCTCCTTTTAGCCAGACTTTACTTATTGTTGTTTCTTTAGTTTTCCTTCTTTTGTTTATGTTTTTTGACATAGGTACCTTTCAAAGTTCAAAGTTCAAGTTCAAACTCAACTTTATTGTCAATCTTGCTACATGTACAGGACATGTAGAGGATTGAAATGATGTTTCTCTCAGACGGTGAGGTACAATACTAAACTTGTTAACACCGTTGTTTTAGGACAGAGAGGGGCTGCTGTGTCTGAACGCACCACCAGCATTTTTTCAAAAAAAAAGAAAAGAAAAAAAGAAACCTAAAACCTTAAAGAAGAAATGTGCATTTATAGCACACTGACGACACAAACAAGGGGTGTCTTTAACTCAGTAATGAGTCAGGAGGAGTTGCCTGCACTATAAAACCAACTATTTTGTCATGGACTTTACACAGGGATCCAAATTGCACTTCAAACTTAGTACACTATAGAAGGCATGAGGTTGTACAGAGTAGCCAGCCCAGCAGATTGGTTGTGTTGTGGGCTGTGTCATCCAGTGACAGGCTCCATGTGGGGGATGGTTGGGAAGATAACATCTTTTTTAAAGGTAATGTGTAACAGAGTCTGACCACGGGAGGACAGGCTACTGGAAACTCAAACTTACAGGCAACACAGGGTTAACTCAGTACCACACTACATTAACAGAGGACAGGCTAACTTAATTACTTTGGTAAATACGACAGCCTGGTGCAGTGGTCAATACCCAGTTGTTTTTACTTTCAAATAATACTACAACATTGCTGCTCAGAATGATTAAAGACTATGGGCTCTATTTTCCAAAAAGAGGCTGCAGACGTAAACACAAGCAAAGTCTCTGGGCACAAATGCACAAAGGCGTAACCAGCACGTTTTTGCAATTTGGTTGACCACAGGCTTTGGCGCAAAGCCGGCATACCAGGACTACTGATTATAGTTTTGCAAACTAATAAGCTAATACATTGAAACTCAGTGGTTTTGATCCTCTTCTGCATATATGAAAAGGCTAATTTATGTCAATGAACATAACTGAGTCCAAATGCTATATATATATATGTCCATGTGTATGAAAAAAATTAAATGATGAACTGTCCTTCTATCTTTTAAAAAAAAACAGGGATTAGTTTTCAGAAAAATGTTACAAAGGAATGGTCGCAAGTGGCAAAACAGACAAGCAATAATCTTTTTGACATTAAACAAAAAAGTATTTTGATTAGGACAGCTGCTTTACTCAAATTTATTTTACTATTAATCTTGGGATTTGGAATTAATAGCTTCCAGTCTGATTTTACAAAAACACAGCATGTTAATTACCTTTCAGACTGATCTTGTCCTATATCCAGAGAATTACTAATGGATTTACCACTGCTGTGACATCCATGCATAAAATTACACACACACACACACACACACACACACACACACACACACACACACACACACACACACACACACACACACACACACACACACACACACACACACACAACTCACTGCATTGCAAAGACCCGACATTCCACAGGTTGTTGTGGGTAACTTTTGAGTTGTATTCTTCACTGTATTACACTAGTGGACCCCAGGAAGAGTAGCTATTGCCCAGCGCGATGCAAAAAAATTGAAACAGTGTTGCCCCTAGCACAGGCTGGAAAACAGGCCCCATGAAATTCAGCCTTGTGAGGCATAGTTTTATTCTCAAAGTTCAAAAAGTTTGTAGCTTGGAACAGCAAGGTTTTCAAGTTTACCATCTTCTTTGGCCCATTCTGGTCTTATTCTGGCCAAACCATAACGTGGTCCTTACTGTCCCCTGAGGCAAGGGGTGGAAAACACCTACTGGTGCTTGACAGTTGATGGTGAGTGCAATCGCAGTGAGTGTTTTACTCCTCAACATCCCACAAGGGGCAGCAATGAGACCATGTCACATTCTTCATATTTACAAAAGAAAAGACTTTGAGGATGATTACCGTTAGACTAACTTGTTGGTTTGGCAGATGTATCTCTGGTCACTTCTGATAAAGAACAGTGCACAGCCGCTTTAAGGTTATGAGAAAAACCAGCACTATAACTATTAGTTTATTGAGGTTCATTTGGAGAGTGGAGAGCAGTAAGGGATGGGAGCACACAAATGGTTTAGTGGAGATCCCACAGTGGACTGATAGAAGGACAAGAACCCCCAGGCAGTATGAGAGGGCCAGAAATAACCCATAGCCCGGAACACATTCTTTTGGTATCAGTCAATGCAAATGCTAATTACGTTGGTGTAGGATGAACTCCAAATCTATTTTAGGGACTTAATAACACAGTGTCTCACATAACTATAACACAGTTTTTAAGAAAGTGTAAGAATGGTTGCTAGGGTTATTGCTGAGGAAATAAAACTTCTTGACTGACTGATAGACAGGCAGGATTATTTGTTTTAGCTTTTACTGGACTGGACTGGACATTGATACACATCCTTTAGTGTAATACATTGAAAAAGAGAAAGACAGAAAGCTGTCAGTTCTTGGCTAATGTACACGGACCACTTAGATACAGTTTATTTGGAAAATTCTGTATTGCTGTGCATTTTGGTTTTATAACATAAGATCTTGTGCATAATTTTACCTTTGGGACAATAATCACTAAATGTGGCAAATAATTACAAAACTTAATTTTTCTGTCTATAACATATGTACAAATTAATGAATTAATGATAGTGTTGTTGATGTTTTTTTTACATATTTATCTATAATAGAATGTGTTTATTTTTATAGGCTTACATTTTATTGATTAAAGTATTTCTTTTCCATTATTTCCATCATTTTCCAGGTAAACATTTTCACCTTGTTGGAACAATTTTGTATTAAATGATAGGTACAGTTTTGCTGTCATTGTTTTGCTAAACACCAAATGTGACATCAGAGATGCAGATTATTTGGTCTAATGAGACAGACTTTAGCTCTACTTTTAGTGCTGACTGCCAGGTTTGTTTGCATTAAGGTGACAGCAGTGAAGAAAGTGCTTCCAATGTTGTTCTGAAATACAGTTTTCATGCAAACACTAAGAGAGTGAAATGGCACTTAATTCATACTTAATCACTTTGCTCCAGTCTGACAGCCTTCACCTCACCCATACTGAGGCCATCATGTGTAGGTTAGAAAGGCCAGGCTCTGCAGAGGGACAAGGAAACTGGATATTCCACCTTGCTAACAGGTTGGCAATGGTGGCCAACAACCTGGGGCTGTTGGGAGTGTCCCTATCCCAGCTGTAACAACAGGTAAGACCTCTGTATCAGCTAAGAGGATGGCTCTTGGGAGTAACAACCTCATCAGTGTGCCAATGATATATAATTGCCTGCCAAAACAAGGACATTGAAGATCTGCTTGGTTGTCCCATTGTCACTATGAGGGCTGTTTGGATCACCTATGTCCCTCACACACCTGTTTTTTTCAGCATTGTAAAGAAAAAAAAACACTTCTAAACAGCACTTATTGTTCTGTTCCTCTTACAGTTCCCATTATTCTACCAGCTCTGAAAGGAACAATGTCCAGCACCAAAAAGCTTAAACTCAGAGAGCACCAGAGGATATTTGCTTCCACTCTTTGTACTATGGCTCCACCAGCTCTACCAGAGCACCTTTAGACTGATGACCCCAATTTCTCCTTGCCTGCACATACTGTTACCATGATGCTCTAGTCTAGATGGTTCAGGTCATTCTGGGCAGCATATCTGTATACGAAAGTGTCCCTGCTGCATGTCGAGTTGTAAGAAGTGCTGCTAGTGCAGGCCATGTCTGGAAAGCATTCCCATCAGGAGGTCAGGAGGAAATGTCTCCTGGTAAACTGTCAGTTTGAGGGAGAATTTAAAACTCTGGGTTGCTTTCCATCCAGGTGCTGTTTGTTGTTATATTATTGTTTGCTTTGACTTCAGCTAAGAGGGGTCTTAGTGGTATCCAATAATGTATGACTCAGACAAAATACTTAATAACATCAAGAGGTTAGTCAATTTACAGCTGTCCAGTTCAGCTCGATGCACGATGCATCTGTCTAATGAAATAGTTACTACATTTGTGCACTGCACGTGTGTTGGCTTATGTGGTATGCATTGAGTGAGGCATAGCAGCTGTTTGGCACTACGTGATGTGGGGGGTTGTTAAACACTTGATTTATTGTACTGTAACATCATTACAGGCAAAACCCACCCTAGCCCATTCATAATTTGAGACACTAGGGATTAATTTCTCACCCCTTGCAAAAACATATTTGTATATTCTAAATAGGATTCATTGCTGATACTAACTGCCATTTCTCACTTGAATTCATTTAGTCATTTCTGGCATGTTAAAACAGCTGTGGAGAGCCAAGGACAGCTGTCCAACAGAAAATTTTTGTTTTCCAAAGTGCTTAAAATATCCACAGTCCACTGTCGATAATTGTGTTGAATTGTATAGGGGGTAAAGATTTGTTTTTATTTTAAATGCTATGAAAAGTCATCTTTCACATAAATGAACAGTACAGTGAGGATTTTTTTTAAACAATTTACTGTAATCCAAGTAATTTATCCAAATAGTATTGTAGTTTAATTATAGTCATCTGTATTTTAGGGAACATGGATTATGTAAAATGTACGTTAACGCCTTTAATTGAAGTTAAACGTCTTTCAAAGTTTAACTTCATTTAACTAGCCTACTTATTAATAGTAAACCTTCACTTGAGTTGCTGTGCGAATGTAAAATATAGAGTTTGTCGCGGTTGCATTGCGATATTTTGAAAGCTGAAATTTCACGGTACTCGGTAGGAATAATGAACATTTAGGTGATGATAAACAATTAATACTTAGCAGGTTGTATTTCATAATAGCCTGTAGGTCTTTCATCACTTGTATTAGAAGTTCAAGTTACCTGCCATTGCCAGTAGTAACTCCTCAATATCAACACCAGGGAAAGCTCACTGATCCATTTTCCTGACATTTTGTTACTTTTATCAGGCTGTGAATTTGCCTATATCTCTTCAATAAAGAGCGTTTTCTTAAAAATAAATAAATAGATAGTCTAAGCCCTGCACTTCAATACAATGCAATCAATGTAACGTTAAGTTATTCAACGTTTTAAGTCAAAATGTACGGAGCAGTGAAGGTGTCAATCGCACAAACCTTCCTGCTTCGTGTGCAGCTTCATTACCTGTTAAAGTCCTGGAGTAGACTTGCATTGCTTTGCTTACCTTATGCCTCTCAATATGCAGTTTCCCATTGAAGCCTTTCACTCTGGTCATCATATCACTGCTCCTGCGGGGAGTGAACCTGCTTGTTCTCACGTGCAGCACAGGTGCTCTACTGTAACGTGCTTTGCGTCACGTCACGTTTTACCTGGATCTTGCTGAGAACAACAGGCTATATTCAACGGGGTCCAATTTCAGCAGTTTATGCAGGGGGGAAAACTGGCTAAGCTATTAATGTATACACTGAAAGCAATGAGTTTAATGAGGGCAGTTGAAATGATAAAAGCTTTATTCATAACAACACTGCTTGACAAGGACAACAGGTGCACTGTACACGTCAGTGTATTTCTGCATATAGCTTAATCAGAACTCTGTAACTTAAATATAGATTTGATATAAGAAGAATTAAGTACCATAGGTGTGACCTGGTCTGTCCTATACAGTATTCATTAATAAAGACATTTTCTGGATAAAAACCAATAATATTACAACTCTGGAAATCAGTCTAATAATTTATAGAATTGTTCTCATTTACCATTATTATTCACTCACAGCAGTAATGCATTAAATGCAAGATAGTCACCAAACAAAATAAAAGAGAAGCATTAAAATATGCAGGTCAGCCAGGGGTATTACTTAATGACGTGAGAGAATAAACCAAAATACAGCACTTATTAATTATGAAAATACATCATTTTATGTACAATGTTGGAGACAAACAAAAGAGGTAAAACAAAAGACAGTTTCTTCTCCTGTGTCATGGGGTAAAGAGCTCTGGAGAACTCAAAGTAGACAGGATAAGCTCCTCCTGGAAGAGACAAAATAAAGAAAATTCATGCATGTGTTGTGCAAACATTTGTATATTTTTGCTGCCATGCAATTGCTTACAGTAGATGATATATTGTCTTAAGAATAAAGGCACTGCTATGGATTGCTCTCTCCTTCCATTTGAGCAACCTCACTAAAGGCTGGTGTTTCACCCTCTCCTCCCTGCAGAGTTGAGCCTTTGTCACTATCTGTCTCTCTGTTTTCATCTTCCTGTGGTGTTGGAAAGGGGAAACAATGCACGCAATCACTAAAAAGTTACTGTACTAGGCAAAAAGAAAGCAAAACTGCAGTATTTTTTATAGGCATCTCAAAATCTTTAAAACAACTATGAATCCAACAAAAGTAAACACAGGAAAAAATGTCAATATATTTATAAACTGTATATGCAGATCACGGGTGACATCCAATTCTATATTATTTCGACACAGAATTATTTTGCTTCTGCTGACCATCCCTAAAGCTCAGATAGTGATGGGTTATGTGGTATACAACTTTGCTGCTAGATGACACTAAATCTTACACACTGGTCCTTTAAGTTAGCCACCGTCAGCAGAACAGTACATCCAGTATTATAATTTCCTGTCTTTCTTATTTTACTTTTTGAGATTGCCTATAAATTGGAAAAACTGAACAAATGATATACCATAACCTTGTTGATTTATCATTTCTTATTTACAAAGCTCTATACAGTACATGGAATTAAATTTGTGATTTTTTGCAGCAGGTCTGTCACAATATACCCCAGACTGTCACAGGAACTATAACAAACTACTTTGTTAACACAGTTCAGTTCCAGCTGTGTTTTATTAATAATTGCTACGATAAGTATGCTTACATTTGAAGTACTCATGACCCACCTTAAACTTAAATAATCCTTTTGACTCTATGACCGGTGACCGACTTGTAATTGGAGAGAAGGTTGGCGACACAGGTGACTGAGGCAACTTTGGCCCATGAGATAAGGACTGACTTCTTTTTACAGCAGAGGACACTGCCTGGGCGAAGCGGGATGGGGTTATAGGAGAGTAAGGTCTGGGGGCTGCAAAGCTCCTTAATTTCTCCAAGCTTAACCCTAAACTTGGCTCTTTAGATGGTAAACTGCTTTGCCTAGTAACTCGCATGATGGGTACATTCTTGTCATCTTCTTTGTGGCTCAGCTCAACATTAGTGGCCTCTGTCGTCTGGTCTTGCCACTGCAAAGGAGGAGGAAGGGGAGGGGGTGGTAACTTTGCTCTCTCTGCACTTTCTTGAGCCTCTATCTGGCCACAGCCAGGACTGGCACTGAGACTCTTCTCTGCTGCTGAAGTTACATAATGCCCAGGTGTTTTTTTGTGCTTTGCCAAGCGGAAAGAACCAGGCTTGGGTTTAGTTGCGGGTGGAATTTTCATCTCCTTGACCTCTGCTGGTGAGCCTGCTTTAGATGCCCCATTAGACGTGGATGAGATCTTGTCGTCTGCTTTAAGTAAACTTGGTGGTGGTGAGGAATTAATGGATTCAGGTAGACTTCCATTAGCAGTGCCTTGGGTAGTAGTAGTGCTTGTCAGTAACTCTTCCCTGGGTATTTTACAGTGCGGATCACTTTTTTCATTTGAGACTTCTGTCTGTTCCCTGGGTGCTGTGCACTCCTCCAACTGAAGAGAGCCGATGTTAAGTCCCTCTTCTTGAGCTGCAGTAGGTGCCTCCAGTGTCAGTGCAACTTCAAAATATCTCAGTTTCTCCAGAGTTTTCTGGGGCACAATCGTATACGTTGTCATCCCCACCTTGGGGATGTAGTCCCTTGTCAACTCGTTGGAAGGCTTGGGCTTTGGCTCAGAGTCTGTGGCATAAATAGAAGGTGCCTTTATTGCTGCAGGGGTGCATGGTGCTGAGTCTTGGCATGATGAGGTCTCTGAGGTGTGGGATAAGGCATGTTTGAGGTCATTGGGATCCAGCTCCTCAGTCAAAGTGGCCATATCTCTTTTCCCCACTGATTCAAAGGCAGGCGCATTATCTGAGGAAGGAACTTGGTCCATCTGTTGTTGTGGAGGCACAGAGAGCAGTGTAAAATCTGTTTGCACCTGAGCATCCTCTCCAGTGGGGCATGATGTGCTGTTGGCCACTGGGCTCTCCAACCTGCCAGTCTGCTCTCCAAGGGTTTCAGTGTTTGCCTGAGCAGAGGCTTGTGCTTCTGCATCCTGCATTACAGGCTGTGGCAGTGAGGGAGGGAGGCCACTGGGTACAGTAGTGCAATCACTTTTGACACTTTCAGTTGTAGACTCTTCACAGATGGGCAGTTGTCTTACATTTTCAACTTGACATGAATCACTATCTGTATGGAAAAGAGCATTTGTCATGTGAGACAGGTGTGCTGACTTTCTTCTGAGAAGCAAAAACCACAACTTTAACAAATATCAAAATGCAAACCCACTAGTATCTGCCAGTTCAGATGAGTCCATGCCAGCAGTTGTCGTCATATCACTCAGAGCTGCAGAATCATTCACGGTGCTCTGCAGTTGACTGTAAATATCAAGCATGCATAGAGGAATTAAAAGTATTGCTTATACTAAACGTAAAAACATGACTCAGCCTTGAGAAGTCTTACTAGAGTTCGTACTTGCCATCTGAGGATAGATCACAGGACTGATCTTCCCCAACGTCTTCCGTGGACATTGTGCTCAGTATCTCATTGTCTGGGGACGGGGAATGCAATGAAACATCAGCTGACAAGCTGAGGCTGCTGTCCTCTCCCTGGGCATCACTAGCAGTTGCAGACATGACAGATGCAGTCGTCTCCTCTTGTTCCATGATCTCCTCCAGTGTGTTAGCAGCTGCACCACCTGTAAAACAACATCACAGGGATCATCACACATTATCATAGACATTGTAACACCTAAAATGGCATTACAAGTAAAGTGTTGCTAGAGAATCAGTGGACTATCCAACATCACATTAAATCTGTCAAAGGAAATACAGTTGCTCATGTGAAAATAATTGAGACTGGATACTTTTCTTGACAAAAATCCAAATTTTCCACCAAAAGTATGAGAAATTAAGTGTCTGACATATTTATCTCGGTACTCATGGGTAAACATTCACTCTTTCCAATAATAAAAGGTTCTTCTGAGGAATGAATTTCCTTGTAATAATCTTTTACATCTCATTCTCCCTTGTCTGGTTTCTTAATTTAGCACTTCAAGGACGTGCAGCTCAGAGGAGCAGAGAGCAAAAGGAATTTCAAGGCTACTTAAACAAAACTGCAGCTTCTCGCTATTCTCTGCCTATGATGTCAATATCTACTGAGCAGCATTGGGCTGCTAGGGGAAACAACACAGGAAGTTATCTTTCTCTGTAAACGTCAGTGTCTGAAAAATCAAAACCCAAGAGGAAGGAAGGAAATAATGTATACAGCAGACAGCAGTTGTAAAATGTCTGAGATTACACCTTTTTGGTAATGAAATCTGGGTGATATGTTGCTAGTAAAGAGACCATGGGTAGCAAATGAGTGGCAAAATTTCATGATGCAACAGCCCTGTAAAAGCATGTAAAGGAAACCAAAAAAAGAAAGGCACAGAGGCATATAGACAGTTATCAAAAAGGAGAGAAAACAAGAAAGAAAACAATCATTAGAGGGTGTTAGTGGGATTTATAGGACACTGGTTCAACTGTCACACTCTCCTGGTCCTTATAAAAATCCAGATCCTGCTCTGGAAGATGTAATACAAACTGATTACAGTGATGTGGATTGTCAAGAGTCATTGTTTTTTTTTAAGAATGCAATTTCAGTGTTCTGAATACCAAATATAAACTTCCACTCACCTCTGTAATATCAGGGTGGTGGCAGAGGTCTGCATGGCTAGATACAACTCACAGAAAGTGAGAACCCGAACTACTGTATCTCCCTTCTTTATCGCTGCAGTAATGTAAACCAAAGTAAATGCCTGTTTTTGTTTTTAAGACTTTGGTTTGCACTTTAAATATTCTTAGTTTTGCTTTGAGGGGTTTTGTGTACAGGACGGGTGGAAATTCCATTATGGGACAATACAATGAGGGTCAGATGTGTGTGACAATCACAGGAAAGTAAATCCAAAGCAATTTAACAAAACAAAACCGGGGAAAATACCAAGGAATTTAGAGCATTATTGAAGTAATTTGGAATCAAGTAAAAATGTCCTGTTCAATCTTCATGTTTTTGATTTTTAATGAAGATGTTTCACAAATACTGTAATAACTTGGTTTTGACTTGATGGTTTTGATTTGATGACACAAGTCTACATTTTGAAAAAGTTGACAAAACGCAAAAAAGTTTCAGCCAACTAAATCAATACATGTAAAGACAACAGGAAGAGAGCAGACAGAGACAGCAACACAGGCAAAGATGAAGATGAAGTGCTTGAGAACTAAATACATGAGAGAGGCAGTTCAGAGAATATGTTAATAGAGCCAGTGCAGTACAGATTATTATTAATTCACATATGAAGCAGGATCTGCATGGTCAAACATAAAACCTATTTGGATTAATATGTCTCATTCTTCACAGGAAGTCCTAAGAGAGATGTAATACATGTTAAATATGAGCGACTATTAAATAAGGACCACTAGGGGGCACAAGAGTCACATAAAACAAGTATTGTAGAATCAGGCTGCAATGTTTGAAAAGACATACAGTATATAGTATTTGTGCTTGAGGTCAAAGTATATATGCAAAAACATCACACAATGAATACTATTTTACTTCCAATGCAGCAGTAAAATGAAATGTATGACTGAAATAAACACTGCAGCCCTCTGTATGAGTGACCAATGAAACATTTGATTTGAGACACAGATAAATAGACACAAATGTAAACAAAGACAAACCTTGCAAATTTTCATATACAGGATCTGTTTCTTGGACAACAACACTAGGGGATGTAGGGGGTGGAGGAGCCTTGCGTTTGGTTCTCTTCAGTGAAGACTCTGCTGAGGACCCCCGACTTAAACCAGCCATCTACATAATAAGACTTAATTAAGTTATATCATCAATGCAACAAAACACAGAAATCATATGACTGCCATTCTAGCATTACAGCGAAGCAGTCAGAGCTGTGGCAATGTCAGAGTTCACTCACCTGGTCACTGTCCACTTGAGCATTAGGTTCAGAATTGAGTCTCTGGCGAGTGCTAATGTCTGAAGTGCAGCTCTGAGACACAAGGATTGGGGGCTGAGGCGCTCGTCTCTTCTTTGACCCATCAGTGGAGCTTGTGGGTGATTTGAGCGGAGACGAGTTTGAGCTAGTTAAGGCCATGCTGAGTGGTCGAGGCTTGCTCACAAGCACCGGAGAAGCTGGGGCGCTGGCTGTTGTTGCCTTTAAAGAACAAACATCCAATCAGAACATGATAAGAGGACTGTTCCCAAACAACATAGTGCACGTCAACCAATGGGAAACCTAAGTACACAAACCTCCCTCTGAACATTTCAATGTACTTTCTGCTACAGTTACATCTTTGCATGATCTGAATATCAAACCTTAATGCAGTACAGTATGTGCAACAATTAAACATTAACAACAACAAAAATACATGTGTACCTGGTCAGATTTCTTCTTGCTTTTCCTAAACATGCTGAAGAGGCCTTTATTTTCTTTTTCTTTCTGATCTTTATCTTTGCCGGGCGTAACTGCTCCTGGAAAAAACAAATTGTAAGATAAGTCAGATTACTTAAAACATGACAGCTTTGTTGATATAAATCATGCAATTTACAAACTGAACTACCTGAATGACTTGGTGAGGCTGGACACACAGGAGAAGCAGATTGTCCTGCAAAGCGAACAGAACAAGGACAGACAGCAAAGTACAGTAAAACAAACACTTATGGTCGATATTTTAAAACACAAAAATCTCCAGATATACAGAACGGTTTAATCTTTTACTTCATTATTCTATTCATTTATTTATTTTGTACTTACCTTTTGTGTCTCTTGCATAAACCTCCCTTATTGCATAATCATTAAGAGAACTGGACAAGTCCAAAGGGGCCAGTGACTGCATATCTTTCAACAGAATTGTACTCTCTGTGTTAAATTCACATTTCTCACAGATTGCTGGCAAGATTTCAGCCAGGGGAACTCGAGGATTGACTCGTAATATTGTTTTCTGGGTCTTTTTGTAGTTTATCACCATCCGGACAGTTGCCTGGAGAGTACAAAATGTGTCAGTTTGATAAAAATCAGTTTAGTCAACACGAATAGCAAATGGCAGTGTTTATATACAAGCACGTTGTTTCACTCTGCTTCACATACCTCGGGCATTTGAGGACCTGTCTTCTTACTTTTCTCCTCCCCTTTAGGTTTAAGTATGATCTTTTCTGCATCCAAAGTTCCAAGGAGAGCATTAGGTTTGAGCTTGATGTTATTCCTGTTGGCGGTGACCAGTTCTAGGGTGTAACTGGATGGGTTCAGGTGATACTTGGCACAAAGCATCACTAATAAATCCATTAGGGGTTTGCTGAAAGAGAGAGAGAAAACCAAATAATGTATAGAGCATAAGAGTGAAGAAGTGTAGTTAAGTTCCACTTGTATAATAAAAAATAGAACATCGAAATAATTATGAAACTGAGAAAAAAATTGGATTCAATGATAGTTCTGCAATTGGTTTGAGTTAAAGAGACAGCTTATCTGATAGCTTGGCACATTTATTTAAGATAAAAAGTTCAAGTTTAAAGAAGCTGCATAGTATGTGTAGAGCAACTTCACAGTAGTTTACAGTAGCAAAGGTAGACACATGCAGGAAGCTTATGTGAAACTGCTACACCATACTGTTAAAACACAATGCCTTACACTTAATCCTTAAAATAAAGTGTTAACTCTGTTGTGCAGGCACTAAGAACAGGTTTAGAGGAAGGAAAGAAGGTAAAGAATTTGATGCTTAATCCTTTCATAGTGGATTGGTCTCAGCCATTTCTCAACAGGCCAAGGTGCAAAAGGTACCTATGAAAGAATGTTTGTAAACAAAGTGAGAAAGATAATGATATCTTAAGTAAACTCTGTTGATGGAAAGTCTGAGCAGTGTGACCGAGTAGACTCACAGAAGGACACAAAGACCTTGTTCTAAAAAACTTTGACATAGACATATGTTGAAACTGTAAGGTTGTTATGTGTCCATGCTGCATTGTACTGTAGCATGCAATCATAAGATCATCTGTGGAGTTTATGAATAAAAGTTAATTCATTCTTATTCATATCGTATAATAAGAGAACACAAATGAAGAACAGCAACCCATTTTGATCCCAGTAAACACATTAATTAAAACCACAAATTCAGCTACTCCACCTCGCTGACTCAATCCAACTGGAACTGAACTTTATGTGATGACTTAATATGACATCAGTCTTATGATGTAGTGTTTAAATGTTACATTGAAATGCTCAGTCTTAACAAATAGTGTTCTTGTTCAAGCTGCATAACTCCCATTTTGTGCAACTGCATGATTTAAAGATGATTTAGTTTTGAAGTTCACATGTGGTCTTTTGTCACAGAACATAACATTGATTTAGATTCAGTGGTCTAACTGTACCTGCCATGAACCGTGGTCATCTTTTCCACTCCATCGGGCAGAACCACAACTAGAGAGAGGTCTTTATCAATGAGATTCTCCTTCTGGTCCATGGTTAAATGAGGGTTTCCTGGGTACCACTGGGAGAAACCTGCAGAATCTAGCCTCTTTAGTCCTGGCGGAGATGGGGCTTTGCTTTTGGTCGACACCCTGTAGTTGGACAAGACAGTGTAAATTATTCTCACCACTTCAGTATTTAGGGGGAAAAAAATCTTGACTGTTGCTTTGAGGCAGCCACACAAGTAAGTGAACGACACTTATGAGAGGACAGGGGAATGGTTTTCCACTCATGTGCGTGTGTGTGCATTTTTAAAAATGTCATTAAAATGGTTCTTACTATCTATCTGGGACAATAATCTGATTGAAAATCGAAGTGCACCAGATAGCATGAAAGGAATCCTTTCTTCTTCAGGTTTTAGAAAGGCATTACATGAGAGAGCGAGAGAGAAGTCCACTTTGCAAACAAGTCACAAGACAACCAAGTGGACAGATTTACTCATTGAGCCTGAAGAAATGACTGTGAATGGACAGACATGTGAGAGAGGCTCATAATAAGACGCAAGATAGAGATTTCTGCTTCAGTCACTGTAGATGCTGTGTTTAGGTAAGATAGTGTAGTGTATGTTATTTTTAATGGAGCAAAATCACCCGATGCATTAGTAATCATCAGTTGGTACACCTAGTATTTTTATTTGATGGTTATTAACTATGACAAAAACTCTCAGTTTTGAAGTCCGGTTTTGAGTGTTTGTCTAGGCTTAACATCCCTGGAATCGGTTTCAATGTGGGAGAGAGCAGACCTGTGATGGTTACAAAGTATGTCACAAAAAACTAACAAAACAAAAAAGCAAAAGCAACTGAAGGCAAATAATTTTCATATACCACTGATTTCATTCATCCAAAAGATATCCTTTAATCTGGACACCTGCTGTTTGTAAACAAAAGATGATTTGACTTCAACACAGTCATCATTATGACAGTTACTGGTCCAGTGTGTAAGATTTAATTGCATCTAGTGGTGACTTTGCAGATGCCAAATGAATACACCTCCCATCATCCTCCCCTTCCAAGCATGTAGAAGAACCTACTTTGGCAATGAAAAATGCAATAGGTCCTCTTTAGTGCCAGTATTTGGTTTGTCCATTCTGGGCTACTGTAGAAACATGGTGGTGCAACATGGTGACCTCCATGGAAGAGGGCCCCTTCCCTCTGTAGATAAAAAGGGCTCATCCAAATGTAATGAAAACACAACCATTGTTATTTTCATGGGATAATACACCATTTAAAACATTGTTATGAATATTATATTCCATTTCTACCAAGTCTGTTCCTCTAGATGCCACTAAATCTTACACACTGGTCCTTTACATAATGGCTGTAATACATTGTTTTTTGTTACTGTTTGGCTGAAATGAAAAGCTGCAGATGTTATGGTAAGAAACCAAAGTAAACACAAAGTCCCATCAAGTTACCAAAAAGCAAGTTTTTGTACTGCAATGCCGTTAGGTTATTCAGTGAGCCAAGGAATCTGTTACTTCAGAAAGATTCAAGTGTCACTTCATTTAGTCAGCACATAGATAAAGTGTGTTTTTGCAGACCCAATGTCCTGAATTATAGCCTGTAAAGTCTCATGTGGGGGCACAGAGGAATCTGAGCAATGCAAGGTCACAGGCTCTACAGAGGCACGTCTAGCAAGGGATTATTAGTTTTGCTATGGGGCGGCTGTCCTCAAGCATTATGACATGAAAACACACACACACACATGCCCAAGTATCATAGTCTGTAGATATGCCAATCATGAAGTCACTGTACAATATTTGCTAAATGTGTAAACTGGAGTTACATTATGCTGATTGATCAATTAGCACTCTGTTTGCTATGGTTGATAAGCTTACAAACCCCCCTAAACAGATAGCTCCAGAACTCCTTTCCACAGATAAATGCAATTGCTTGCTTTTTCAGTGATACAGTCCATAAGGTTAAATATCAACACAAATCAACAAAACAATAAAAAGACGCAATCCCTAAGACCTCCCAGGAATAACTCAACTGCGATGTCAGAATTTAAAACAGTTGACCAAAAAACCATAGAGGAAACAGTTCAGCATCTAAAACCATCGACATGCTTGCTGTCTTGACACAATGCCATCAGACTTTTTTAAAACTATTGTGAACTCTGTCCAAACAGATTTGCGACAAATAATAAATAGCTCACTTCAATCAGGCACATTTCCTAAACCCCTAAAAGTAGCTGCCATTAAGCCACTCTTAAAAAAGAGAACGCTGGATGCTTCCATGTTAACCAACTACAGACCTATCTCAAATCTTCCTTTTATAGCCAAGATCATTGAGAAAGTGGTTTTTAATCAACTCAGCAATTTCTTGAACTCCAGTGGCCTTTTTGACAAATTTCAATCAGGCTTCCGACCTCACCACAGTACAGAAACAGCTCTTATTAGAGTGTTAAATGACATAAGGTTAAAAACTGACTCAGGCAAGGTGTTAGTTCTGGTCCTGTTGGATCTCAGTGCTGCGTTTGACACTGTGGATCACAGTATACTGTTGAACAGGTTGGAAACTTGGGCAGGACTCAGCGGAACAGTCCTAGAATGGTTCAGGTCCTACTTGGAGGAGCGGAGTTATTTTGTGACCATTGGAAGTTATGAATCCGATCGAGTGGCTATGACATGTGGAGTTCCTCAGGGGTCAGTTCTTGGACCCCTTCTGTTCAGTCTATATATGCTGCCTTTGGGTCAAATTCTGCAGAACTCTAATGTAGACTATCACAGTTATGCAGATGACACGCAGATATACCTAGCACTGTCCCCGGATGACTACAGTCCAATACAGTCATTGTGTCACTGTTTAGAGCAAGTAACAAATTGGATGAACCAACATTTCCTTCAATTAAATCAGGACAAAACTGAGGTAATTGTTTTTGGCAATAAAGAGAAGAGGATTGCTGTCAGTAAACATCTCGAGTCACTCTCTCTAAAAACTAGCGACCAAGTCCGAAACCTTGGCGTGCTGATAGACTCAGATCTGACCTTCAGCAGTCATATCAAATCAATCACCAAAACAGCCTTCTATCAGCTTAAGAACATATCCAGAGTGAAGGGTTTTATGTCTCAAACAGACCAGGAGAAGTTAATTCATGCTTTCATCTCCAGTAGACTAGACTACTGTAACGGTCTTCTGACTGGACTCCCACAAAAAAGCATTAAACAACTGCAGCTCATTCAGAACACTGCAGCCCGAGTTTTGACCAGAACAAAGAGATCAGAGCACATTACTCCAGTTCTAAAGTCTTTACACTGGCTCCCAGTCAGCTATAGAATAGATTTTAAAGTTATGCTACTGGTCTACAAATCACTGAATGGTTTAGGTCCAGAATACATGAATGACATGTTAGTAGAATATAAACCCAGTAGAGCTCTGAGATCTACTGACTCAGGTCAGATAGTGGAGCCCAGAGTTCAGACTAAACATGGTGAAGCAGCTTTTAGCTGTTATGCTGCACACAACTGGAACAAACTACCAGCAGAACTGAAATCAGCCCCAACTGTGAATATTTTTAAATCCAGGTTAAAAACACTTCTCTTCTCCTGTGCTTATGATTGAGCTATTTCAAAGCACTTTAAATTTTAATCTTTCATTTGCACTCTATGTCCTTTTAATGATTTTAAAGCAAATCATTATTTTATGCTGCAATCTTATTTTTAATGCTCTATTATAGTATTTTATTTCTCTCTCTTTCTATGTTTCTGTACTTTGTTTTTATTATTAGTGTGTGTGTGTGTGTGTGTGTGTGTGTGTGTGTGTGTGTGTGTGTGTGTGTGTGTGTGTAGGGGGGGGGGGGGGGGGGTATGTACGTGTTTACTATGATTGGGTTGTGATTTTTTATTTCTCAAATTCCATGTTTGTTTGTTTTTGTTTTTTGTTTTTTTTAATTTCTGTTGAATGTTTGTTTTATGTAAAGCACATTGAGTTGCCACTGTGTATGAAATGCGCTATATAAATAAAACGGCCTTGCCTTGCCTTGCCTTGCCTTGCCTAGAACTGGGAAATATTTATCAATACTATTATGCTCACTTCCTGCACTATCATAATCTCCTGATTTAGCTTACATGTAAAGGGCAGATTCAACATTATCTATTTCATTTGTATCATGGACTAGTAGCTATACATATCACATTTATGAACCACTCTGTTGGTCTGGAGTGGGCTGTGAACATTTTTAGAAAATGACTTGACTGATGGTAAAAGGTAACAACAAGGACTATAGTTTGAAAATAAAATCTCTAAATTTGTGGGATGACTGGATCTGACTGAAAGCAGTGAGTATTTACCAAGCCAGCTGCACCCACAGGCTCAGGTAGTTAATATTTCAGGATGCCAATGCTTGAAGTAGCCACATCTAGCTCAGACCTCCAAGATTTAGGATGTCTTCACTATTTACAATGAACTGTATTTGTCTGATTTGACTTTTTACTTCTCTTAATAAAGAAGTGCTGAAAGGATGCTGAAAACTAGTGTTCACTAATCTTATACTGTCCTGTGACACACTGACCAGTGTTAGTTTTTGACAATGAACAGAGAAAAAGGTTAACCCTTTCAGACAAAGTGGCAGTCAATATAGAAATGTCAGAAAGGTTTTTTTCACACATTATTTTCTGCTGTTCCTGAAACAATTTGATGGCAGGATCTGAAATCATGTGTGTATCAGTCATGCGTTTCAGTTCATCAGTAGTTGGCTGTGAGAATTGAGACACAACAGAAACACTAGAGTTTATGTTTTTTTATCTCTATGCCAACAGCACCAGTGTTAGCCAGGATGATACACGAGTTGTGCAAAAATAGACAACAAAAATATATGGTTTGTTGACTGTTGAACTTTACCCAACATGAACTAGTTAATCCTTGTTTATATTTGGCTTATTTAGCTCATTTAGATGATTCCCAGTTCCTGCAGTGTGAACACATTAAAAAAAGGGGTAGTTCCTGCAACACTTCTAAGAACTATATAGTACAGTAAAAGTTACTCTGGTCTGAAAGTGCCTTACTGTCAGCTTGTTTTGGGGTTCTTTAGGCCTGTAACAGCTCAAAACCAATGAATGATTTAGTTTAAGTGAGGATAATAGGACTTTCCCCATAGCTGCCCCCTCCCTCTGGAAATGTTCAAAATATTAATCAAAACTGCTTTTAATGTGTGATTATTTATTACCTTGTTTTATTAAATGTCTTTTTGTCTTACTTAACGTATCTTTGAGTAAAAATGCTCTATAAATAAAATATATTCTTATTATCAATAAGATTTTTTTTTTAATTCAGTTTTGTAGAGAACGCATTTGATCTGGCTGACTGAAATGGTGAGCACATGCCTCCAACTGCCAGTCATCATTTCCACATAATAAACAACAAAACCTGTTTTAGGGTGATACTGGCTCTCAGACAGAAAACAAAAGAAAAAGAAAAAGCAGCACACTCATTACTTAGAAGCAATATTTTGATTCATAGATCTGCATCCAACATTTCAACCCATATTGCCAGATTTTGTACTTGTATTTAAAGACTTAGTTCTCATGCTTGAGAAGATAATAGTTATCATGTACAATTGTGGGGTTTAATTCCAGCCTTAAAGTTCTCTTTAATAAAAACATGCCAGGATTACCAACAAAAATTACGGTACTCCCTTTAACTGTTATCTGTTCTGAATTTCATTCAGGATCATCAACTTTTTTCCTAAAAAGCAAAGCGATGCCATGATTGCAACGATATTTGCTGTTGACAAAACGTCCACTTCACATAATATTGCATAATGTAACAGGTTGATTGCCATAATAATGTTAATAATAACATTAGGAAAGCATGTAGATATTTCTCAGACCAAAAATCATTTTGAATTTGTTTATTCCATGTGCTGTTTGGTAGTGCCAACTTGGGGGCAAACACAACATGTTTAGCCCCCACAGTAGTCAAAAAACAGCTTGTCAATATGTTGTTCATTTTGTCCAGTACCTATAGTGGGTTGTAGAAGGTCTGAGAATAATATTGTTGTGTTGGAAAGTCATACTTCTCACCCCAACTGGACAGTTTAGGAAGATGCAAAGCAGTAAGGGAGTTTTGGATGAACAATAATATGCAGATCACACCCAGTGTTGGTGTGGGAACATCAAATATTATTACAAATGCCATAAATTCCCTATACATACAGTACATCAACGGAGTAGCTAAAACAGACATTCACACTGTGGTCTCTACTGGGTACAAAGTCCTGATTTCATGGTCACGGCTGTGGAGTAGACTGGCAATGGGATTAGAATTCTTTAACACTATGTCTACACTTCTTTTTCTCTACACATTTTACAACTGTTCTAAAACTAGGCCTTATTGACACTGCAAATACCCGGATAGAAGTAATTAATAAATTAGCATGGAAAAAATACACAATACCTCAGATTCAGGGTCTGTCCAGTTTATACAGCTGTGTCATCAGCAATTTTATCAAGACACCTCGAGCAGGTGACAGACATGAAGACACAGGCACAGTTTTGTTTTTGCCATCCAGGGCAGTGTTTTTTCAGAAGCCCAGGATGTGTTGCTGAATGAGATGAGACGTGTTGAAGCTTGACTGTGCTGATGCCTCATTCACAGGGTTTCCCAGGGAGGTCTGACACTCACAAACAAGCCCATTCAATACCACTGAACATACTTGAGAGACATGATCATAGACTACCAGGAAAAGACAGGCTTGTCATGATTGTGCCATCTAATACGTTTCATTATACAACTGTCTTGTAAACTTCAGTAATGCAAGAAAAATTTGACTCAGAAACAAATACTGTACAAGTACTGTGATGAATAAATACTGCATGCTATGATGTTGTATTCAACAAACCATCTATGTTTAAGTGCAGCCATCAATTAATTTCCAATTTGAATATGTGAAACAGCTCAAACTGATGTCTGATGTTCTGCCTCATACCTGAGGTAAAGAATGCAGAATGCTAAGACTTCAAAATATACAGTACACATTTCTACAGAAAAACCTCAACAATATAAATAAACATGAAAGGGCTTTGCACAATATCTAGAAGCTGCTTCTTATATAAAAGAACATCTTCAAATGCTTTTGTGCTTATGTTATGTGTGACAAAGACAGACTGGCAGTGATAGAAAAAGAAAGGTTGAAGAATGGTCAAAATGCATATTTATCTACTGTAATCAGTAACAGTAAACAAAAAAAGTAATCATAATTTCAGCAGGAGTCAACCAGTTGAACAAAGGTATATCAAAGTCCCTACATACCATTACACTCTGTTTTAGCTTGCATGACTTTTACCAGAAATATCACATTTATGCAAATTTACATCCAATAAATGAAGATCCCTTCAGGCAAATCTTAAATCAAACAGGTAGGAGCAGCACAAAGAAGAAACCAGACCAAAGCATTAGTAGAAATGTAATTTTCCTTTGAGGTTTCTGAAGAAGGTGAAGGATTAGCAAAAATGCCTACTGTGGTATGTTAGCAGCTGCTGAGCAGGATGGTCCCTTGGGGAATAGTGGGTTGATGTACAAAGAAGATTTCTATTTTTTTTTAAAGGGCCTTTCTGCTCGGTCACATTTTCTGAAAAACACCCCAGTTATTTTAAGTAACAAGAGAACAATTCAATGCTCCAATGACCAAAACATCCCCAGAACTCTAGATTACCAGCAAGTCAACAATATTGTGCAGGCTCAAACATGTCACACTGTGCGGCAAGTACAACGCACCCTCCACTTCGAGTCAAAACACAGTTAACCATCTGAGTTCAAACATTTAGTGCACAAATATATTTAAAGTTTCTGTCCAGCGCTTCAAGAGAAAGTCTGTGACAGCATGGCTTTGCTGTAAAGATACAATTATTGACAAAACAAGGAGAATAAAGCAGAAATTTGGAGAGCAGGTGTGACAGACCTGCTTTTCCTCTCAGCTTGCCAACATTTAATTCCACGCTCCTTACCTCTTTGCTTAAGGTTGTGTTTGCTCAAATAATTTCCATTGTGTTGTGTATCTCCCATGAGTAGTCTGACAGATTAAACTCTATCAGTATAGCCTCAAAGGGCCCACCTTAAATGCCACGCCCCAATCTGTGACATCAGACATCTGTCTCCTCTACCCTTGCACCAAAGCTCCAGTGCGTCGTGTGTCAGTGGCACTCCCCACGCGGCCGTGAGCCGCACAGTAAGCAGCTTTGCCTCTTTGTGCAGACATGAAACCTGTGGGTGGGGCCAGTGGAGCAACAGAGCAGTGAGGTGCACTGCAGCACGTGGGCTCACATTGCTAACTCAGGATTTAGCATAGGGTCAATATGTTGGATTACCATGATACAGTATGCGTTATCATGTACAATGAATGAGCCTTAACTCTAATCATGCCAGAAATGATTTAATTATCAGAGCAATAGAAGAAACTATTGGACTCAAACAGAATCTTCCTAACTCCCTAACTTAATCAGGTAGTTCTCCTGTGTTTGTTTTTCAATATAGAATCCACTGCCAACTTTTCAGCCACACCTTACTTCTTCTAAAACTGACTCACTCTAAAATCTTGTCGGTTGAGTGTTATGAGAACGATAGTTATTCTGGCAAACCAAAGTTTAGAACAACATATTCTCCTCACAGTTAGCAGTTTCTCTATGTACTGTTAATACTGGTATGCCTTTCATTTAGATTGTGACCATTTCATTGTTTTTCCTCACTTTAAGAATGCAGAAACTCGCCTAATGTTATATCATTTTAGGTGACATATAACTTCAACAGAACTAAAATGTGAAGAGCTGTGACTAACACAATATTCCAAAGTCAACGGACATATCCCTGACAGACAGATGGGTAGTATTGTGAGTAAAAGCAGTCAAAAGTGACTGTCAGCACCTTGCACTTAACAGATCCAGCCAGACAAAGCACTGCCTCAGCACGATTTTTTTCAGATGTTTTCATTGTTAATCTAATCAGCACTTCAGGATTGGTTCAATTAAAAAGCATTTACAATTTATTTTTAGCTTTATTTATTTGTGTAGGAACAGACGCCTTCCTTTCTCAGATTCACACAAAAGGTTTGCAAAAAAAGCAGGAAGCTGTAACTTTGCCATCTAGTGGCATTAGTAGCCTGTTATTACTTTTGTGTATTATAAATCATTTAATGAACCCTATGACTTACTGTGTAAATTTTGAAGTATGTCAAATCTATGGCTTTGTTTGGTTAAGTGTGCAGTGTGAAGTCTGGCACAGAAGCAATACATTTGACTTTCCATTATGAAATAAGTGGTCATTGCCTTGCTTTTTTATCAGCAGCCCTACACTCTCACTTAGGAATGTGTGGTTCATTCTACATACAGCACCACCAAATGCTATCAGATGATAAGGAGGTTAAGTGGTGAATGGAGATGTTCGTCCTCAAAGGGGTGGAGCTAAGGAGCTACACAGAAGGGGGTTGGTCCCAGAGGAAAGACAAAACACAGGGCCAGAGCCACAGCTGGTAATTTGGTGAGAGGTCACTCACAGTAAACACAAGCTTTTTAAAGAAGGTCTGGAAAGGCCATTACTTAATAAAATGTGTGGGGCGGAAAGAGATTAGGGGGAAAAGGAGCACAGGGACCCTATGAGAATTTCCTATGAGTATCATTTTTCCCACCCTATTTCCCAGCACAGTAAAACTCAAACTCTCAGGACGCACTTAACACTATTATAAAGAATTCTGAGAGATATTTAAGGATCAACCTTGTCACATTATTAGCTTTTCAATGCAGTATGTAATATCCGTTTGTCATGATCCACCTCATTTTCATTCAGTGTTATTGCTCTCTGTGGTGCTCACTCTTGCACATTTGTATGTTGTGCGGTGCCTAATACCACAGCAGAGGCAGTGTAAGCTAGCGGGTCAGTATGTCTGCCAGCCAGTTGAGTAATGAGATTTGAGATTATACTGTACATGGTGATCTCTCAGTTCCCTTTACAATGCCCCAAGCAGCGAGTGTGTGAACTGGGCTCTGTAACAGTACATTACCCTCACCTTATCTCAGTGTATTTTCAGACTAAACATTGCCTTGAAGTAATCTCATGGTTCTTGCACAGAAAATATGTGTGATAAGGACACATATGAAAAGAACATGTGTATTTCAGTTTCTGTTTATGCACAAATTTTATTTCAATTTACTAAAGCTGTCAAGAGGTTAACGTCTTGTTGTTTGGGGTTGCAGGCATATGCTTCCAGATACACAGCCTGTGGAGCATGTACAGAAAAGAAAAGGTAATTATCATTCTAAACTCTGGTGATGTGACCACAGTAGTGCCTTTTTTTTAAAGTTAGACCAACATTTAAATAAAATACCTTGATGAAGAGAGACAGCTCCCCCTTGAGTCATAATTATAACTCTCACACTGTGTCCTTTCATCTGAAACAATGCAGCATTGTCTACAATGGGGCATCTTTCAAAGAGCACACCAGCATGCTTTTTTGTCCTTTGCTTATCACGTGAACTGAGAGTGCACACAGTGAATATTTACTTAAACAGGCAAATGATCGTATTTACTTATTCACTTACTATTGCTAATAGTGAGAACAGAATACTGCACATACACCTCGAGGACTGGAACATCGGAAAAAAAAAAAAAACACCCCCACTTATTTTCATCTTAAAATAACAAGGGTTACACCCATATCTCATGTATGCTGACTATGCAAACCCAAGACAAGAACAATAACAATTGCCCTAATTTTTTTAAAGCATGGTTGAGGGAGGAACATTTCACAAATTCTGTTAAACTAATGCAGTGCCTATTTAAAGCATGCCTGTTTGGAATGGTCCAATTGCTTGGCCTCCGGCTGCTACCTCAATGCACAGATAAATGAATAAGAGTTGATGTGAGGTGTAAATGATCATATTCTATTGTACACAGACGATACAAATAATAGGTTAAGTACTCTAATAATGAATACATGCTCTTTTCTCATTTCAAGAAAAATAATAACCATGTACCTGAACGCCCCCTGTGTAGTCACTCACTGCTGATTTCAGAGTGTCCATTCTTGATTAAAAAGTCTGTCTTCACTGTATATTTTTCTCTCTTTAGACCACTTTTCTCTTACTTGTGTCAGGCCTCGTCTATGGTCTCTCTTTGACATGCAGGAGTCAGTTGACAGAGCTCTGGAGTTCCACACACCTCCCCTGCAAAGTGGAGCAGCTCACTGATTGCTGATGTAATTAAAGGTTATTAATATTAAACATATTGCATGTCCAAATTGCACCTAATTCGACACGGGGCTCCCTGTTTCCCAGCAATGCAATCGCCAAGTGTGGAGATGATCGGATGAACAGTTCAAGAGGACAAAGATACATGCATACCTACAAACAGACAGAGATTCCTTGCTTTATATAGAGATATGTTCTTGTGTTTCACTATATGTCTCCAGCATGAACTGAATTCTGAAGGTTTTCAACCAAATGCAGCCCCTCATAGGCATGCTACATAATGAAGTACAGCTGAAACAGAAAAAGAGCAGATCTTTGACACCAAGTGGCTTTTGCTAATTGTCAGTGTAGAAATCCTCATTGCAACAGCTGGCTGCTGTTTGTTGTGTCATGCCATGGTCCATTAACTTGCTACACAGAATATTAGGAAATGATAAGGCAACACATTACAAGTCTGATATTATGCCAGATTCAACAAAGCCAATGTCTATATGCACAAAGATCTAGGTGAGTTCAGCACTGTGAACATATTCACACACATAGTGCAATCTAGAGAATCATTTCAAGGTGTGCAGTTCTGGGTTCCTCATTTTATGCCTGTCTATTTCTGTTCAGCTGTATGATTTGTCATTCGCTGAGTAACTGCTACACAGTATATAAAGTATATAAAATGTCTATAAAATCTATAAAATGTCCATACAATTTTGATAATGAAAATAACAAGAAAAAGGAGCCAATTATTATTTCGTAGAGCTCATGGTGACATCTTTAAAAGTCTTATTTTGTCCAATTAACAATCCAAGCTCCAAATGTAGGATACAGAAAAGCATGAAATCATCACATTTAAGATGCTGCGAACAGCAGATGATACTAAAACTATTATTTGACTATCAAAATTGTTGCCAATTAATTTTCTGTTGATGGCTTAATTGATTTATTGACTAATCGTTGCAGTTCTACTAGACAACAAGCTATTGTTAAACAAATCATTAGCAAACCCAACCAATCCCAGGCAGACCGGACTCGGCCTTCTCTGTTATATCTCATCGAAACAAAACAAACTGATAATGAGGGTCAAACAAATTCAGAGAAATTGACTCCTTTGTCACATAAAAATGTCTGAATGTTATTGGAGATAAGTAACAGTTCCTGTTGGCAGCACACAAAGAACTAATTCACACAGGATGAGAGTGGGAGGCATCTAACTGTTATGATCTGGAAGAGTGTGTTATAGAAACAAAGAGGGACCAAGACTTCAGCCAGTGTCCACGCAGGATTCGTGCAGCAAATCTGTTTAAAACAGCTGCTTTGCACAATAACAGTATTATATAAATGCAAAATGAAAGTGTGTACTTTAGAGATAAAAAGAAAAATTAGTTGTAATAACCAACAAACTGTGTTTCATAACGCACATAATTGTCCGGTGAGAAGTATTCACTGGTATTTACGGTCAATGCGTTGGCTTCAGTGCGGTGACAAAGACGACCCATTATTCCCTTTTCCCTGGATCTTAGCCATTTTGTCTGTTTTAGCCCTTTGAGGCAGAAAGCATCCATCAGATGAAACATCCCAGTATTCAAAGACACACCAGTTTATTCCCAGGGCAAGACTTCATGCCGTTTTCTCTCTTTCTTACATCAAGTGGGTGGGTATCTTTGAATGACATCCTTTATCTTGCTTTTGAGTGCAGAACATCTGAGTGGGCTCTCTGAGGGCAGCATGCTGTATAGCCAATTATATATGTTCTTGAATGAAGACAGCCTTGTTATCCCTAGCTGTAAGTAAGTAGCTGTGAAAACAAGTTACTGTCACTGTGTTTTATCTAAACGTGCCCACTCGCTTAGTTTGACCAAGTCATTCTTGCCATAATTTTCATCTCTGCACTCATGTGAGCAGCTGTGCCCTTGGACGGACTGCCAGCATGTCTGGAAACAGCTGTGGGGATTCACAATACCTTAACTAATTCCACATTCTGCCCTGAGGAAAGCCAGCCATGTGAGATCATGGTTTAAGGTGTGTCCAATCAACAAGTCCAGCTCCAAGCAGTGCACTGTTAGATTGAGTATAGATGAATAATTATGCCACTTTGAGATATAGAGTTATTATGAATCTGTTTCTGGTTAGTTAAGCTTCCAAAAAGATTCATGCTTTTGGTGAATTAATTTTTAAAAAGTGTGGTGAAATTGATTTTCAGCTGAACATAAACAAATACAGAAAGAAAGAAAACCTGTGTCTTTAATTTTGTTGAGACTAACTCACGTTAAATAATATGTGTGTGGACGTGTGCAAGCAACATCTGTGTTTGGAGAACAGCCAACCAAATGATTCTGGCTGGGTCAGTAGTCGGGTAACAAATGTAGCATAGCTTTTTGGAGGGAGGGGGGTCACATGAAACCTTAACATATGACTGCTTTTAAACCTCAAGTGGCTGGATTTTCAGAAGCAGTGGTTTATTGGCTCCAAATATAAGAAGCCACAAATAAGATAGAGAACATGTGCCTTCCCCCGACACTCCGACAACTTATAGAAGAAGGTGGTTTACTTTTCCAAATAATAGTCAAACCACAGAGAGATTTAGGTAGTCTGCAGCTCTCCATTGCCAAGGAGAGTGGCTGTGCTCCCAGATTACACAATATAATACTTGGGAAATATGAATACAAGAATACAAATCAAATCAGTTTTTTTTTTTCTAGTTAACTGTATATGATGTGCTGGAATGCTATTTTTTTTACAAATGGGAAATTATAGTCCTGTATGCAGGGAAGGACTGGAAACTCTGCATAGCTCCAGTTTCATGGAATACTGGCTTTGAAACTGCATGGATAGCTATCAAGGCTTCATATTCTCCATCTCACCTCTAATTTAAATCTCAAAAACTCGGCAGATCGCCTCTGAATGCCAAAGGAGTGAGTAGTGACTGTACCAAGAAAGAAAAAAAAGGTCTGGAAACTCACTCCCCCCTTTTTAATGATTCCAACCACTGGAATACAAGCGGCTGACATCATCTCCAGGTCCCTGAATCCAAAACTGATGGTAAATTCCACCATGTCACATATCCACAGCACTTTAACAGTGATTTTCTTTAAATTATTGGACACAACCAATCAGTATCTTATAAAATATCAATTTCAAGCAAAGCTGAAGTGCAAGATTTCCACAAGAAAAAACAATCATCTGACTCATCACAGAGTCAGAGGAGGCACAATGTTTTGCCTTCAAAATACTTCCCATGACCTCAACATATGGTCAAGGCAATTTCTCAGTAAAGCTCTGAGAGCAGGAAATGAGGCAAGTTCAAAGGTTGAAACGTCTGCAACAACTGTGAGTTCGCTGAGATGTACTGAAAGGAATGTGAGTTGAAAGTTGGTTATACAGAGGCTTTTTTTTTTCTTTTTACAAAGGTGGCATTATTCTCATGCCTTCAACAGTTGCACAATGGTAAAAAGCTTGAAGGATTTATTTTTATTTTTCATGCTTTATCTGTTTTATAACTCTTTTTTCCAAACAGCAATATCAAAACCATGGAGATTTGGCTCAGAAAAATAATATTGCGGTGAGGAGAAAAAAAGGACACGTGGATTTTTTTACGTCATTGGCCAATAAAATACACAGATATGACAGCTGATATTTCCAATGACAGTGAAGAGCCTACATACCTCATACCCGAGCTCCGTGGATGGGGCTGTGATCCGTCATCATCCATGACTAAACTCATTGGTGTAACAAAATCCTTCGGACTAGTCAAACACAAACAAAAAACACAATTCATCTTTTTGTCATCAGCTTACATACTAAATGCTTCATTCTAACCTGCTCCTTTGAAGTGATGCAAAGAGGCAAATACTGAAATATGGGCGAATCCCACATGAGGTCATCAGTTTTTCAGTCTTACGAACCGTTTTCCCCTGCATTTTGCTGATAGAACTGACGAAAAACACTATTTACAAATCATGTCTTACCATAAATGCAGTTGGTTTCCCAAGCAGTTGTCAACTTCCATCGGTCTTCAAAGAGATAACGTTAGTAGTAGACTGCTAGAAACAGATTTTGTTTGGATAAACCATCCATAATTTCGCTGTGAAGTTCGGCGTTGTGTGCGTTTTTACACAAATCATTCCAGTGGTAAACCTTCTTCGATCCCTTCTTAATATGACATATCTATATAATTTCCGTCCTTACATCGTACACAGCTGTGCCAACTTTTCTCCGCACATCCGAGACGCTGCATGACTCGCAACACTGAGCTGTAAAAGTGGGGCGGACTCTCCAGTTTACCTTCCGTTCATCCTGATGGGGTGTTTTGAATAGCGGCGTGGGGCCTGCGTTTTGGTTACAACTTGGTAAGAAACACACAAAGATAAAGCCCAGCGCAGTCAGGCCTTGAAAAACAATTCAATAAAATCCATTGATTTAGTGTTAGGCTATACTTAATACACCAACATGACATCTGTGTTGTTGTTTTCTGCTTCCTTTTAATAACTGCTTTGTTTCTCTACAGTGACATCGCGTGGCTGCTTTTATAAACGACCAATTCCCCATCTGTAGGGTACAAATAATCCAGAATATCCTAAACATTAAAACAGACTATTCATTCTGAAACAAAAAATACAAATTAAACATTTCCATGTACAATATAATCAAACGTGGAGCACCAACACATTACACCCATTTATGATTCTTAAAGCACCAAACCCAGGGGCAAATATACTACCAGCCTCCAGTCTTTTGAGAAGTCTTTTCAAAAGATTCTGGAACCTGGCTCAAAAATTTTCTCCCATTCTGCCACACGAGCATCAGTGAGGTTGGGCTCATATGGACGATAAGGCCTGGCCCAAAATCTACGTTGAATGCTGTAGCTTTAAGATAGCCCTTAAACTGTCCAAAACATTTTTAAAAAGCCCCAGAATACTAAAAGTACAGTATCTGGCAGGGGTGTCCACATGCATTTGTATCTCTCAATACAAATAATTATTTGGGTAGATCTTCTTTTTATACAGGTGGTACAGTGCCAGAGATGTTGGCATCCGCACAGTAGAACATCTCCACACCGTGTGAACAGTCTTGGTGGTAGAGGCCAGTCATGATCAAACCAGTGACCATGACAAACAAGCCAAGGAATATCAAAATGGTGGGCATCAAGTTTTCTCTCTGGAACCAACGGCCCACGGAGAGTTTGAGGTAACACGCAGATGGGATGATGAAGATCAGCGGTGTGGCACACAAAACACCCTGGATGGTAGGACAAAGAGAGCATCATTAAGGTTAAAAAAAACATAAACTAAACTAAAACTGAACACAATTAAATACATTTTATTTTTATGGCCAAGACCACTACATACAAACAGCAGTCTGGTCTTGTAGGTATGACTTACATTCAGCTCCAAAACAATTCCCAGACAGTCATAGGCCAAAGATATTGATGTACAGACTGCAACTATGAGCAAGGTTATGGCCACATGTTGGGCTTTTGAAAGGTCCCTACAGCAGAGGACATTGGATACCACCTGGGAAGATAAACAAGAATATGCAAACGTATTTAATTTATGCATTTTCTGCTAATGGAAAGACTATTCAAATTAGCCTCATATTTGCAAGTTGGCAGAGGGTAACACATACAAACACCTGAGGAAGACATAATGAACAAGTACTGCAGCTGATTTTGCATTGTTACTCACTGAGCAACTCTGCAGGAGCAATTAATGTTATGTGCCAAATGTTCTTGTTCTTGTTAATGCAAAGCCCAAAAATACAACTAAGAGTCAAGCTCAAACTCTAAGGATACCACTTTCCCTTACATATGTAAACATTTAACTGTTTACATATGTCTATACTCTATATGTCATAAGTATTACTGTACTTGTTATAAGAAATTAATGATTACATTTAATAAAGAAAACTGGATTTGAAATATCAAACTTTAAGTTGAATTTCTTTAGCTTGTACAAGCAGAGCGTTTACCAATGCAACAGACAGAGTTACAATAGAAAAGGCTCCTCATGGAGCGTTGTCAGATAGGTTTTATGCTGTTCTCTACCTGGGTTGCCTCAGTCGCCTCCCATAACTGATAGATAGTTCCATAGACAGCATCATAACGGTCTCTCAACAGTTGGCAAACATATTCCCTTAATCAGTAGACAAACAGGAGTTCAAAAAGTGACTCCTCCATCACACATAGAGTTGAACTCTGTTTCTGCCAGTCTCAGCAAACCGTTGAGACAGAAAGTATTAAAACAAATGTGTAAAAACAGGAACACACACATACACACATTGTATGAATTAAAACATCTGAATTACAGTATAATCCTAATTTTTATAACAGTACTTACCTCTCGTGTAACAAAACACTCCAGTGGAAATGTGGTTATTATGCTGAGGCCAAAACAGAAACGACCAAATGTTGCCAGGTTATCATTTCTGCAGTAGTTCTCAAATATATCTCCTAAAAATAAAAAAAAAATGTAATTATAAAAAAAACCAAGAGGTATGTAGCACAAAGCTTATCATATTCTGTGCATTTGTACTGATACCTTGTGTGTACCCAGTGAAGGTGGCATAGCCTGCAACAGCGAATACGGCACTGATTATTAGTGCAGAGCCTACAGAGATGTGGGTGACTCGTGACCAGTTGGTTAGTGTGGGCTGCTCCAGAGAGCCATAGATCAGAAAGCTGTTGTGGTGGCATATAAAGGCTAAAGAGACACACAGTGGCAGAACATCAGAGTTGCATTATCATACCGAATAAAAATATTGAAAAATATTGCTGCATTTACATGAAAACCCCATAACCACAGTTTAAATATTGTTTTACTCCTTTGCTTGAACTCAAACTTAAAACATTTTAGATGTTGAATACACAAGCACTGGAGCCTAGATTATCAGGACTCAAGGAACTATTTATACTGTATATACTCCTGCTTTGTAGTTCTCTTCTTCAGTTGTAAATTGAATCTATCCCCTGTTAGACTAAGAAGCTACCATAGTTCCATGCCTGCCTTAGTTCAGGCTGCATTTTTTTCCCACAGCATGCACAAAAGAGCCAACCACATTATCATAGTTATTTCCACCAGGGAACTCAATTCAAGGCCATAATGTTCAACACTATGTTCATAAAGGCTTTGATGGAGTGGTGAAAACCCAGCTCTCCACGCCCTAAGAGTCTCAGTCAGAGGGGGATGACAGCAGATGACAGCACACATTATTTGAGATGCTTTAGAGTGTTTAGAGAGAGCATTCATTAAATTAATAGTCCAGATCTCCTGACATTAATGCTGTACTGCATATCTTATGCTTTATAGTCAATAAATGAAAGCTGTGGGCTTTGTCCCCATGATGGGATCAATTAACAGTAAAGACATTTACCTAAAGCTGTATAAATTGATTTTGTGTCAGTAGGGGGCAGAAAAACTCCAAAACAAGCTGACAGACGAACGGTCTTCACATTATAGTATGTTGATTTGAGAGACTTTAAACACTTAACTAAATGCACAGGCCATGAAACCAAAAGACAAAGTTAAAAATCTTTGTTACTGCAAGTGATCTAATGGTAAAGTTCTCAAGTGATATAATGATCACTTGCCCCCATACACCTTTGTCAACTCCTACCCTCCAAAAGATTTGACCTGCACTAATTTAAATTGGGATTTATTTCTCTGACTTTTTCTTAACAAACACAACTTCTGCCATCATAATTTGAAAGATGCTTTCATCACACAAAAACTCTACCCACAGGGGCTTTAATATAAATAATATGCATGCATATGATGATGTATCAAAGTGTATTTGGCGGTCATCTTGGCTTAAATTTTTGTCAGCACTACAGACTATTTGGTGACATACAGACTGGTGATAAATTAAAGGAAAACCTCAATAAATGAGTGGAGAGACATAACAAATGCAGATGCTTCTACACAGGTGCGCTGCATGGTACAATTAAGCAATTAACATCCAGTCATGCTCTGTGGCATGAATAAAAATACTGAGCAGGTTGATATTGATTTTGTATCAAGATGGCAAGACGAAAAGTTCTAAGTGACTTTGAAAGAGGGTTCATTGTTGGGAGACGGATTACAGGAACTTCAGTCACCTTGCTGCTGTTTCAATAGGAACAGAGACTAAAGTTATATCAGTTATATCATATAAGGATAAGACATAATTAAACCCCTGTGAGAGATTTTGGACTGATGTGTTAGACAACACTCGCCATCGACATCACCAAAACACCAAGTGAGGGTATGTGTTTTGGAAGAATGGTGTTCATCCCTCCAGTAGACTTCAGAGACTTGCAGAATCAATGCCAAGGTGCATTTAAGCTGTTCTGGCAGGACGTAGTGGCCCAACACATTACTAAGATACTTTATGTTGGCTTTTCCTTTAGTTTGTCTCCAGTCTGTAGGTTCTCTCTAAAAAGAGTTCAAGGCACCTCCACCATCAGCGTCATGCAGAAAAACTCACCAAAAGACATTACACCAACTGCCTGAATTGCATTCCACTTTGCAAATGCCCATGCATTCTCTGTAGGAGGGCTAGAGAGTGACATTCATGTTCAGTCATCAAGGTACACAGAACCACATAATTATGGTTAGTACTTATTTAGTAATTAGTAACTAGTAATTATTTGGTAATAATTTAAATGAACTCAGTGGTTGAAAATTAAGATTAGCAAACTGCAGAATGTGCATTCATACATTTGTGGGCCAAAGGTAGCTGCTCTGATGATTACAATGATGAGGATGATAAATGTCAGCACCATTGACAGGAAGGACACCTGGTAACACACATGGATGTTTTACAAGAAGCTATACATCACCAAATGACACTGCAAACTGTGCAAGAAACAGACTTACCTTCCCAAGTTTCTCGATGTTTCGATAAAGTGAGAGAGGCAGTGTGAATAAAAGGGTTGACAGCAAGATAACAAAGTGACGCTCTGCAAGTATGTGATCTGGACCAACTGCAAAGATAATATGAGACATCACATTAATTACTAAGTTGAAGCACTGGAATATTTTACATGTAATGCATGTTTCCTTTAAGGAGCTACATTGTATTGCACACATGGTTTTAATCAAAGGGGAAAGAGCTGTTAGCATCATTCCACCTCTGATGATAGGCTGCGTACCTCCAGGTATTCTCTGAAATACTTTGGTCATTGTGTCACCTGTTGTGATGTTGTAGCTAATCATAGCTGAGGAAGAAAACAAAGGTTTGGCTCATTAACAAGAACTGAAGCAGCAGCAAGACTAGAATAGAAAATACAATAATGTTTCAATCCCCATTGGAAATTTGATAAAACATACCAAAGCTTATAACTTCAAGTTGAATATTTTACTATCTTTAAACAGCTTACCAATGAAAGGGTAAAGGAACTGCAGTCCAGATAAAATGAGGAATCCAGGGAAACCAAATGTGCTTTGTACCAGTGACTGATAACTGTTTGTCCCTGACAGGTTCCCTCCTTTGATTAATAGTATGATTGAATAGTCTGCCATAAAAAGCAAAATATAATATTATTTATCTGATAAATTCATGTCTCCGTAGTTTTAATGGCACCGACAGTGTATACCCACCTGTGATGAATGCAACAACTATCAAAAGCAGGAAGCCAAAGGGGAGCCCCGCCTGGTTCAATGCATATGGTAAACCTGGTTTTAAATAAATAAGTAAACATGAATAAACATTGTAGGTGAATTTCAGCAGCAGTTACACAGCACAAAGTAGCAGACAATTAAGACAAGGTAAGTTTCATGTTAGAGACGCTAAGCCTACTTTTTAGTAGCGATGATGTCTTACCACATTGAGCTCTTCAGATAAAAAGAAATGCCAAACTTCATTTTCATACTCTATTTCTGTTTAAAGTTAGACATCTGATGCAAAAACCTGTATCTATCTCTACAGTGAACACTATATTGATATTTTCAATAGCTCCACTTAGACTTGTAAACAATCTTGAAAGAAACTGAGATTATTTATCTGTCTTGTTAAAAAAAGTCAGATTACAGACTTTTGAGATTTATAGTTTCTGTGCCATGCTGACACAAGTGACTGTTTATAATTAGTTTACGCACCTAAAGACAGGATAGATACAATTACTGTAGAATTCCCTTATACATGTAAAAAATAAAAAAAATAAAAAATAAATAATAATAATAATAATAATAAAATTATAAATTATAAATTATAACAATAATAATAATATGGAGCCTGAAACAATCTGTGCTGCTGTTTTGTGTAGTTTGAGCAATGACTCAGGACATTTTTGAGAATGAAAGAGTTAAAAGGGAGGATGGGGGTCAACAGGCGCTAGTCATATGATGAGAGGGGTTTAACACTGCAGGGCTTCACTGCTATTAAAGCTTCTATACTTGCAGCAAAAATAACAACTGAAACTGATTGTTGAACATAATCATAACAGAATTAAAAGCATGTAACAAAATAACCCATGGTTTAATTTAATTAATCTAATCAGTCTCATATAATTTAATGATTTAGGTTTTGTAAAAGGCAACAGACTGTAATGGAGTGAGCATTTAACCCTACCTATGATTCCAGATCCTATAATGGAATTAATAAAATTAAAAGAAGCAGATATCATTGAACTTCTTGACTCCCTTGCAACTTTTTCTGCAGGAATTAATGTGGTCCCTTGTTCACTGTTAAGCTGGAAAACAAGAAAACAAAGCAGTCATAACAAACAAAAAATCTATCAGTCTGTCACTTCAAGCCTACTGTACAAGATAAACATTTTGAACCTACCTCCTGAGCCATTTTGAGTACCTGCTTGTTGCCAATTTGGTTTCTCTTTGTCCAGGTTTCTCTTCAGTGTTTATTCTCTACCTCTCTGTTAAAAGTCTCTCTATGTAACTAAACTAAAGCCTTTCAAAACATCGCAGCGCCCCCAGCAGGTTGTATCCTGAGTGAACTCCTTGTCCTTCATAATGCATTGACATACATCAAAGTATCACTAATACAACACTGACTTTTTGAAACGCATGACCTATAATTCTTGCACTGTGTAACACAGGCTTTTTTTTAATGTTTTATTTTTTATTTCAACTCATTTCCAAACTTGGTACCAAATATGTATTGACACATGCACGGAAATCTGGAATTAAATGATTAATAAAAGGATTAAAGTTTAAAGCCGAATAATAAAAAGAACCATTTGTTCAGGGTAGAGGGAAGAAAAGGGAAGGTATTGGAGCTATACAATGTAGGCTACAGTAAGAAAAAAAGGAATTATTTTCACGCTAACAATTATGATAATTCTTGTGAGAGGTTAATTTCAGTTTTTTCTTGAAGTTGCTGAGAAGTTTAATTTTAAGCAAATAAATATTTTATTGGGGAAGTCTGAAGCAGCAAGTGGAAAAAAAGCTGGTGATTTATTTTGTAAGTCTAATCTAAATTATGTTTAACCAGGATACATTTTTCTAAAGTACTTTTTTTAACAGGTGAAAAAGGTTTGGCATAGAGATTTTTTAAATTCTTTTAAAATTGTTTGTTGTTATAATATTGCGGCCACAAGATGCTTAAGAGCATCACTACTCTATGTTCTAAATAGGACTAAAGCCATTCATGTTTTCTTCCAAACAAGTTTTATTTCTATATCTTCACTCTAAACACAAGGTGCATGGGCCTACAGTATATGTTAGGAGGTCATGTACCAATACTGTCATGTCTTTCTTTTGTCACCTGGAAGAAAAACATAAATCCTGTAAATAAATTGCTATTGAATAAAATGCTATTCAGAACATCGGGGAGAGGTGCACTTCAGCACTAAATGAGAATACAAACAAACACTTAAAAATTATTCATTTTTTACTTTTTCTTAAGTTTATATAATGATCTAACAACACACTTTTGTATTTTTGCCTCGCATTTTGCTACTTTTTCTATGCATATTTGTGTTTATTTAAATAAATATCAACATGAGGTCTGTAGCCACTAGGTGGCATCAAACTTACAGCGATCCTGAATCACACTTATTTACTGTAACTCACCCACCTGACTTTACAAAATGAATTATTGCTCGTGTACAAATAATACAATAAATACAAAACAAACAAAACAAAACAGCATTACATGTGACCTCCTTACGCCGCCGTTTGGTTGTATTATTTATATTGTGTTGTTTTCTGGATAACTGTTGGTCAGGGTTCAGCTAGGTCAACGATTGCCCTGTGGCCAGATGTTTGATCTAGACTCCTACAAACTATCTCTCTCTCTCTCTCTCTCTCTCTCTCTCTCTCTCTCTCTCTCTCTCTCTCTCTCTCTCTCTCTCTCTCTCTCTCTCTCACATACACACAACACACACACACACACACACACACACACACACACACACACACACACACACACACACACACACATTCAAAAGACGATGTCATTCATAGTTGTTGCTTGAGCTTTTAGTTTCAGAAAAAATATGTACTATTCCTGGCAATTACGCACGATCAAGTCCACCACAAGCAGGCATTGTGGCATCTCTGCCCCCTCTTTTGGTACTCAGGAACATCCGGAAGTTTAGCAGTCCAGTAGTCCGACAAGACTCAGCTGCACGGGATCGGATGAAACACTCTCACACTCTCTCGCAGAGTTTCCTGTTGAAATCGTGGAAATTACCAGCTCTGCGCAGGGAGGATCAGAAGAAGACGGACATAATTATTTTAAAGTAACATTTTCTACACAAACTAAAGCTCTTTCACCACATTTTCTCGAGTAATCTTCACCTGTCGAGGATGGAAAACTAATGGTGAGTTGTATAGAATCTGCTGAAGTTGTGTCCTGAGTAGTTTGTATCAAAACACATTGATTCGAAAAGTTTATTTATTTCTGTAAATTATTCATGGAAGTCTGTGGTGGGGAAAATTGTAATCTATCTATCTATCTATCTATCTATCTATCTATCTATCTATCTATCTATCTATCTATCTATCTATCTATCTATCTATCTATCTATCTAAGCCTTTAAACTTTACATAATATAATAACTGCTTTCCAGTGTGTCTGTTTGGAATGGATGGTCTTCATTTTACCAACATATTTAATGTCCTTGAATTTCAAGAACTGTGCCTGAGGGGTTTCACACATGACAATTTGATGTAGCCCTCATATATTATGCCATATGACTTATATGTAATATATTTTTAAATGTCTTTTTATGATACTAAGTGTTGGAAAAATGGGTGATTGATCTCATCTAGTTCATATAGATTAAGTCCCTAGTACAAACCATGGGCTATAGTATATTGCAGTAGTTAATGGGCATGGCAGCAATTATTAGCCCACACTCAAGCTCAGACAACTTCCTGTTTGCATGACTGTCAACATCATTATTAGATTGCTGTCAATTAGAGAATGTTGTTTGCTTTCTATCTAGGCTGTAGCCACAGAGTGTAGCCTGGCAGCCCTATAGGTAAAAAAAAAAAGAAAAACAATCTATTGAAGAAACAATGTTAGCAGCGCCTCATCATCAACTTTTTCCTTGCCAACGCCCTGAATGACCAAGATCTAATCCTGTAGTCTGTAAGAGGCGGCAGCAGCCAGCATTAGTTATGAGCACTTACTGTAAGGGCTGTGAGTGAGTTGGTCCCATAGGAGGGTGCAGATACTGAACTGTGATCACTACGTATGCAGGTATGTTCAAGACGAAAGAACATGCTATTTCAAATTCACTGATAAATTAATGTACTGCTTTAATCATTCTACCTGCCTTTGCTTGGTTAGTCAGTGTTGCAAAAAGTTGACAGAAACTGAGCTATGGAGCAAAGAGTGATGCTTTTGAATAACCATCTGCCTCAGAAATGACAATTCAGAATTCACAAAAACTTTTAAAAGAGTGGATAAATAGATAGATACATCCATATGAGTCTGACTTTACGCTCTCTTTACTCTTGACTGTGTTGACAAGTATCTTTTTCTGAAAAACAAATGTTTAGCAGTACAGACAGCTGTGCCTTGGCAGAAACAAAATGGACATACTAACTTCTCGTTTTGTACTAAATCTTCTGCCTCTGCTCTTGACATTTGTAAAGATCTGCTTGTCTTTATTTTATCACGCTTGTGACAGGGTGGCATAGATTGGGTTACAATTTGTTTGTAGTCTACTCACAATAATCAATTTCAAAACACAGACAATATTCAGAGAGGGAGGACCCTGGTGAGAGCAAAAACACTGTATTACGCCTCGCTTTAGTTTATTCATCAGTCATATTCAGGCTTCAGAAATATTTCTTGCTTAGTGTAAAATTCAAAACAACATGATAATTAATTTAATTGCATTTAATGGAATTAGATGTTTTAAAAATATGTCAAAATCAATGGTGTATTTGTCCTTTGTTGACACTGACAGTGCTCTTCATATCTTCCACTGGTTTCATTTGGAGGCCTGAAACCAATTAGCTTCAATCTGTCACGAAGCATTCTCCATCTAATTACCAAGAGGCATTTTGAGGTCAATGAAAACGCATATTGAATAACTACTGTTCATTAATTATTCAAGAGTTTTTTGATATACTTGATGCATACAGGTGGCTTGAGGTCAGTCAAAATAAAGCGCATCAACTGGACAGAGTTAAATGTTATGTGTGGAGATTTTGGTTCACTGAGAGTTGGGGTAATCAAATGTATACCCATTTTAGGTTAGTCGGCATAGCCTCATGATGGCGACAGGTTGCAGATAAACTGAAGTGGGCCTATTTGAAGCTTTAAAGTGGCAGCTCATATCTCAAGTTGTTTGTAATGAGTTGAGAGCAGATGAATGATGCATACCTCTTTGGAAGTTGGTCACTGTAGGTTGACCTTGCTGAGTGAGGTTTATTTTTTTTAATTTTTTTACATTCTCAGATAGTTATCAGATCATTAAGTAGAAGTTTGTCCTACTGTTGTTTCAGTGATGTCATTTATTGTCATCTCACAAGTTTTTTATCAATACACTTCATGCAAAACAATGGCCTCAATATGTATATCAATTAAATAATATGTGGTACACTGTATAAACAGTTGTAATGTAATGTAATGTTGTAGTAATAATTTATTTGTTTCGCACCAGCAGAGCAATCAATGTACCATACATACATATAAAGTAAGCACATAAACATGAATCAGTTATGTAATCAAAACTTTTATAATCAAGAACTAAGCATATGTTATATAAATGTTCACAGACAGTAGACATTCATCTATACTAACTAGTCTTACATATTAGCTTATGAAAAACAAACTAATATGTGACAAACTAATAAAACAAAAAAAATGTCACTGTCAAAATTCTCAAAATTGCTCAAATTGCTCAAAATTAAATTTTGAGGAAGCCTTGCTTTGGACCATGATGCTTAGATATTTATATACTGATAATATAGATAATATAGAAGTTGTAAATATGTCTACCCACCATTTTACTCCCTGCATTGCATTTGATTAGTTTAGTCATTTAGTCATTTGTGTGTCTGCCCAGAAATGCCCTCACCACTGATGCACATGTGCAAATGATCATCTGTTTACAAGGCATGTCATGGGCAGTCTGGCAATGGTAATGCTATTGACTTTTCTATTGAGGTTTCTTTATGATCTTGATTGTATTTTGTATGAAGACACCCATATTACACAATACTAAAATCCTTTATCAAAATCTCTCAAAGTCTCTGTTCAGTTGTGTCTGTATTGTTTTTGTAAGGATCACAAAAGTCTTTTCTGTCAGTGTAAACCAGACATTAGAGTAGTTGTGCAGGAGAAATGTGGAAACTCAAAGCTTTTCTTTTCTTTTCTATTTTTTTGGCTTTACTTTGTTGTTGCGATTACGTCACACATGTACAACCCACCGCTGTGAGCAGTTGATTGACCAGTGTGTTTGTGATTGATTTCTTGCCTCACAGCACAAAGTGTGGAAGTATTCTATTACACTATAACATTTAGTTCAGGCAAAAGCTCTCAGTGGCAGGGCAGGGCAGTGGCAGCCTGTAGTGCATTTATATTTAATGCTGCATAGGTCTTCCTAACACATCAGACCAGTCAGGCCTATTAGCAGGATGAATCTTTTCCTCCCGGTGCCGTGTCTCATGCTCTGAGGGAAATTTGATCTCTTTTCATTTTGAGGGATGGAAGAGGAGGGCGAGAGTCTCACCTGGAATTGATCATTGTCATGTCAAATCTTAATTTCATCTACAGAGGAGAAGATAATTAGGTCTAATTTTACCATAGCTGGCAGGAATTTATGTGTATGATAGCTATGGCTAGGCTCATTATAGCCTGCCACTTCCTGAGATGATGATCCCCGACCAGATAACTGATCACACCAACCTCCCTCTCCTTTTATTTAAGGTAGTTTTAATCAGTCAGTCAGATTTGTTTTATTGTCAGAAACACACAACTATAAAGTTACTAATTACTCATAAATAATGATCAATCTTTCAATTAATAAATAATAATAATATTTCATGTACGAAATAAAGATTTTAAAAATGATTTTCAACCCTTTAATCAACGCTCATTATCTGCTCTGACCCCTCAGGCCTTTCTCATGTTGGAGGCTCGCTGTTCACTCTGAAGGTGCAGAATGAAAAAATGGCACAGTTGCTTGTACCACCAGGACCAGAAAGCTTCCACTACTTCAGTCGTGAGTCCCTCTCTGCAATCGAGAAACGGATCTCTGAAGAGAAAGCTAAGAAACCAAAGGGAGAAAAGAAAAAACGCAAAGATGATGAAAATGAGCGTAAGCCCAGCCGTGACCTGCAGGAGGGCAAATCACTCCCTTTTCTGTATGGGGACATTCCCAAAGGAATGGTCTCAACACCGTTGGAGGACCTGGATCCCTACTACAGCAATCAGAGAGTAGGTTTGCTTGATTTCAAACTTAAACTGTGACAAAAAAACACAAGTGCTGTTTTAGAGGTCATGAGTGGACTCACACTCATACTTTGATTTTGTTTTAACTGTGTTAAGAAGTAGATATTATTTCTGATTAAGTATTCCTAAAGCTGTGAGGATTCCCTGACCCAGCATTGCATGTAGCTGTTATCAAGGCAGTGTCATCTTGCCAGAGGTTTTGGATCTTATACGGGAAGGCCGGTTAAAAGGATTTATATGAGGTTTAAATGCAATATACAAAATGTGATTAGTAATATGTACACTGAAATGCACTCTGTAAATCGTAGAGATAAAGTATTCTTTGATGGTAGTAGGAAGTTATCATATAATTAGATACTCTTTAATAATTTTTGTAAACTATAATAAGATGTGTCACGTCTGTCTTTCTATCAGACTTTCCTAGTATTAAACAGAGGAAAGTTCATCTTCCGCTTCAACGCCAGTCCTGCCTTGTACCTCTTGAGTCCCTTCAACCCTCTTAGAAGAATATCAATAAAGATTTTGGTACACTCATATCCTTTTCATTAAGATATTAATGTGGAAAGCATGAACCATGTTTATGTTAAGCCCACTACCTTATATCTGCTGTTTGTCAACGTATTTCAAGGGTGACTTGTTTCCAGTACTACATTGCTTGAGATTTGATAAATGAAAAATGACCAATGTTGATTTTGCTCTGAAATAAGTGGCTTCCTTGACAGCTGCCTGCAAATTATTCAACATGGTGATCATGTGCACTATCATCACCAACTGTGTATTCATGACATTGAGTCAACCGCCTGACTGGGCAAAGATTGTAGAGTAAGTTTTCCATGAATAACATGTTAAATCACATATACATACTGTATCGCAAGAGGCCTTGTAGAGTAACAGCAACACCTTTTGTCTCCAACAGATACACATTTACTGCGATCTATACATTTGAATCCCTCGTTAAAATTTTAGCCCGAGGATTCTGTTTAGGGAAGTTCACATTTCTTAGAGATCCCTGGAACTGGCTGGATTTCTCTGTCATTGTCATGGCGTAAGTACTTCAAAATCAGTTAATAAAACAATAAGACAATCTTTATATCTTTTCTTCATAGGTTCCTTAGTATAGTGCTTGTTTTGAAAGAGACATCGTTGATAGCAAAAACTGTTTTAGGAACAATAGTAACATCTATATTAACAGTTATAATTTAGTACAAGAGCTCCTTTTATGTTTGTTTGTGTCACATGGGATTCAGTGCATTATGTTGCCTTCAATCTGTGGTACATGTTTTTTTGTCTGAGTTTGAGATTCCATAATAATTCTTAGTTTCCCTTACAGGTACGTTACAGAGTTTGTGAACCTAGGCAATGTCTCAGCTCTTCGCACATTCAGAGTGCTGAGAGCTATTAAAGCTATTTCAGTTATCCCAGGTAAGCAGTAGGAGCATGCACATGTTAGTTAGCATCTTGCACGCTGCCCCCTCCAGCCTTCCTCCCTCCAATTACCTCTTCTTTTACTGTCCAATTGCCATGACATGAACATGGGGATACTCCCCATCCTTACTTCGTATCACATATATGTCACAGAGTTGTTTTTTATAATATCAAGGCGCTATTTCAGCCCTCATAACATTCTTAAATTTTGAACAGCATTTTGAACTTGTTGCTTGTTTTCCCTCTTAAGGATCTGTTAAAGCAATATTTGATTTTGTTTGTGTACTGTAGTTACTATATGAAATCTGTAAATTGAACAATATGCTTTTTATTTCTGGATTATTCCTTGACTACTCGTCCCTCTTTGCTTGTGGATAGTGAAGGCATGCATGCATGCATGATCCTAATTTTCTCTGCTACTTTCTTCTGTTTTATCACCACATATCACCACAGTTTTTACTGATAAATAAATAATATGCATGTTTTCAACAAAACTAATAGAAAAATACTAACAGCATGGTGTTTCTAACTATTTCTGCACTATTTCTTTCTAGTTTCTGTAGTCTTTGCAATAAAAAACCCTTAACTGTGAAAGATCCTCATTAGATGACAAAAGAGAAACATGTAATCAAACAATAAATGTGTTAGCAACAGAGCTCATTGGCATGATGTTCTATCATTTGCACATGCCTGCTGTTTATATTGTATAATGTCTTTTAATAGAATATCTAGAGTAACAAGTGATACTGTATTTGGTAGGCCTGAAGACCATTGTTGGTGCATTGTTCCAGTCAGTGAAGAAGCTGTCTGATGTGATGATCCTGACTGTCTTCTGCCTGAGTGTCTTTGCCCTCATAGGGTTACAACTGTTTATGGGCCATTTAAAGCAAAAGTGTGTACTGAATGTTACAGACACGAATGGGATAGACCCGCTCAATGAGAGTAAGTATTTCATATTCCTCTGTTCTGCTTTAGCCTGCATAAAAGAATGAAAAATGATGTGACTTAAGCGATATGGGAGGTTATGTAGAGTGATTATTTTTAAACCTCTGTTGATTTTGATTCTCTGACCACTGTCTTTATGTTTTAAGTGTTATGTTTCCCTATATGTACTGTAACCACTTTATTTATTACTTTATTACTTCTACAATCTAATGCAATACAATTACAATGTTAATTTATGAGGCCATATTTCACAGTAGCTTTGTACTGGAGTGCACTATATTGAAGGCATTTTGTATTATTTTGAGCAGCCCATCTGTGGCCTCAAAAATGACCCCTCTGATGCAACAAAAAATAACAATCTACCCATTAAACCTGTATCTCTGTAGGCTTCCTGACAACTACTGCTTTTGATACAATAAAATGTGAGATTTAGATAACAGTTATCACCATTGATAGCAAAACTGATTTTCCTTTTTTTCCCCCTACCAGGTTTGTATTATCGCCTCCCAGGCAAAAAGGATGCATTGATTTGTGGAAACAACAGTGGAGCTGGGTTAGTTTATTCCACAAGTAATAAAAAGGCCAGCTATTAAATAGAATGAATATACTTTAATGCCTGTGTACAGTATGTTTCTGCATTATTATTAAGATACAGTGTAAACAGGGAGATGGGTGATTCCTCATGAGCTTCATACACTCTATCTTGTTACAGGCAGTGTCCAGAGGGGTACAGATGTGAAAGAATAGGAAGGAACCCCGACTATGGTTACACCAGCTTCGACACATTTGGTTGGGCCTTCCTTGCTCTGTTCAGATTGATGACACAAGATTACTGGGAAAACCTCTACCAGCAGGTAGGCAGAAACTGGAAGAAGTTTTCCTAAGTATAATTATCAGATACCTATTGATGTACAAATAAAAATACAGAAAAATATTGCAATAATAAAATAAGAATTAATTAAATATGAAAACTTGCACCTCATTCATTGTAACATGTTAAAAAGGATAAAAGAAAATGTATTGCTAGAAAGTTGGAACGCCAAAAACGTGTTAAGAACAAATTGACACAAAAAATTACATTTTGGCCTGAGTCAAGAGATTAGCATACAGTAAGTTATAGTAATATAAGTAATTCTTGAATGATAAATATGATGTAATGATGTAATCTTATATATAAATATAAATATAATATGATTTCTTAAATGATCAAAAGAGAACCCCTCAGTTTATTGAAATAGCATTTTTTAATCTTTTCGAATTGCAAACTTTTAAAAGATTGTTGCCAGATAAAATATATGAGTGTCATCTGCATATAAATTAAAATGTTGTATGTCCACATAATGTGACCTAGCAGCAGCTTCTAATAATGATACATACATACATCTTTTTATTTTTTTATTTAGTAAAATATCAAATCCAGGTATTTTTAACAGCTGTTTTAAACTGTCACTCGGGATGAACTAGTCGTTTAAGCTAATTGTTTAACCTTAAATGCCATTAAGGGTCTTCCTGGGTTCTTTGGCTGCTCAGTGGCCCCGTGTTTGGTGGCGTATTGATCAAATATTTGACCCCACGGGTTGGTCATGATGCTATATTTGTACTGTCTGCCTCTTTAAATACATAAACAGCTGTGTTAGTGCTGGGGCTCTGGTAAGACAAAGCATTCTCACATTACAACATTGGTTTTCAAAAGAACATTTCAAGCACACTGTTCAAACAAACCTCTAAACTACATGCAGGTGTATCTTAGCCAGAGGGAACAAAGATGAACATGAAAAGCTCTAAAAAGGCGGAGGGGTCTCCAGTCAATAGGCCACAGCTTTACAGTGTAAGCAGTGGCTGCCTAATGACCACCGAGCAGATGACACCGCCCTGTTGTCTCTTATTCAGGGCTTGGAGTTTGATCATGGACCTGTTTGTGTCAAAAAACTAAGAAACTAATCATTGATTTGAGGATGAATTGTGACAAACCAAAAGCTATCATTATAGGTGGTGAGTATGTTCAAATTGTTAACAATATAAGCATTAAGGAACAGTGCTTGAGTTGGCTGTCAAGTGTGGACAACAAAGAATTCACTTAAGCTGAACTGTGTTTATTGAAGGACTTCTAACTTTCTCATTTGTATGCTGGTTTAATGGGTTGTCTGAGAAGGACAAAAAAGACTAAATGGTATTGTTAAGGTCTACTACAATATCATTGGAGCCCAGCAAAGACACATGTGCTCCCTCTGAGCGAAATGTGTGGCCCACAAATCAAAAGGAATTACTAACCCCCCTCAGGAAAATAAATTGCTATCAAACTGCTAAATGCTGACAGTAGGCATTTTAAATGAATGCTACATTCTTTTTAACTTGTATGAATGATAACAGGTTTATTAACAGTTTTGGGTTATTTTTGTTTTGTTTTTATCTTTGTTTGCTTTTCACCTGGCTCCTTGCATTAGTCTGTATTTATGGGGCAACCTGAGGGTGCCAGAGTGTGTTGCAAAATACTTTATTTCTTAAAACGTATGTGAATTATTTTTGTTTTGCTTGCTTCTCGTCTGGTTCCTTGTGTAAGGCTGCATGTACAGGGTGACCTGAAGTGCTAGAATGTCTTTGCTGCTTATGTTCCTTGTACCCATGTGCTGACCTGCTTTCATTATTTTTCTAAATGTTTTGGTGGCAGACAAAACTAATGGATTTAAAGAAGGATGTCCTATAAAACTGTACTTCTAGGTGGGACCGTGGCCCCACTATCATAGTCAAAATCACGCTTGTGTAATTTATTGCAAGGCAGAAAGAAAGAAATTAAGAATAGTAAAGATAAATGGTAGGGTAAAAGAAATAGTAATCATTAAATGCAAATGCTAGCACTGATGATTACCCATATTCTTCATCAGCTCTACTAGAACATTGTTTGTGTTTCTTCCAGACATTACGGGCAGCTGGAAAGCCCTACATGATCTTTTTTGTGCTGGTGATATTCCTTGGTTCCTTCTACCTGGTCAACCTGATCTTGGCTGTAGTAGCTATGGCATATGAGGAGCAGAGCCAAGCCACCATTAAGGAGGCTAAGGAGAAGGAAGAAGAGTTTCAGGCTATGCTTGAACAGCTGAGACGGCAGCAAGAGAATGCTCAGGTGGGTCCAGGACAATATGTCATATTTAACACTGGGCATCCGGTACAAAGATTTTTAAAAGGATTCTGATTAAATAACATATAAATATTAAATTAAATTGAATTAAAAAATAGGACACATCTTGTTTTTTTATAGTACTTGAAAAAAGTTATTACTGACAAAAGATGAAGAAACATGAACTGAGATGTGTAGTGTAGTATTTCCATGTCCACTAGTACCTTAGATATGAGTCTTACTTTGTGTTTGATCATATTTAATATGCTTAAATTGAACCGTCACTATCCCAGTCATACAGTACAGGTCTTTGTATACATGATAAATAGGGCTTCACCATAATCATCTGTGGTCGCCAATGGGCATTCACCAAGTTGCTGGATCAGAGCCAATTTTTTTGTTTTGATTGTTTTTGTCTGTATAATAGGATATCCAATCCAATTTCTTAAAATCTTCCACTGCAACCTGACTTGATCCACAGTGCATAATAGTTATCTGAAACCTAGATAATTGCAGTTTTCTATGGGATATTATAATCCAATCATAACCAGGAAATTAGTGCAACATGTTTACATAGTTGGTATATTCCATTTTGTGTGCAGTTGAATCATCACTTCTCCGAAACATTGTCAAAAAACACTGAACAAAAATAAAACTTCACAAAGATCTATTCCACTTGTTTTCCCTCATTTTCTTTTGTTTCCTCTTCTAGGCAGCATTATTAGCAGGGGCTGCAGAGAGTGAGGAGGATGGCAACAAAGGTAATGGCACTGGGAGCTCCTCGGATGTCTCCAAGCTCAGCTCCAAAAGTGCCAAAGAGAGACGCAACAGACGAAAAAAAAGAAAGGAGGAAGAGGGCAAAGGGGCTGACGAGAAGATTCCAAAATCCGACTCTCAGGACAGTATACGCAAAGCCCGATGCCGCTTCTCTGTGGATGCAAACCTGCTCAACTATGACATGAAATGCTCGTCTGCTCATCAGGTTTAGTATAATTTCAGTTATATTCTGCTACCTATTTATCTTGTGCTTAATATGTCCCTGCTCAATTTCAAGCCCGATTTAAGCTGTACTTTTTTCTACTACTATTTATGCATCTTTATTGAATGTAATTTAGTTACCAATGATATACAATAATGATATCATTGACATTTCTCCTCAATATGTAAATGTTTGTTTTTCAAATATCAGCTATCATATCTATCAAATTGCAATGGTATAAGTTAAGTAATATATGTCAACAATAAGATATTCAGATTAACTCGCTTCCTTTTTGTTGCAAAATAACATACTGTAGATGCATGTACAGTACAACTGACCACAGAGGTGTTGTAAAGCTCTGTCTAACTTTTGTCAATGAGAGGAGCATCTGACTTTTGTCAAGGTCTTTGCAGAGCTCAAAATGAGTGACAGGCAGGAGAAGAAAATGGATTGATAATGTCATTACTGCACTTGACAGTTCAGTGAAGGTTTTGTTATGTTTATTTCTTTACTTTGCTGATCCTATACAGGTTAACACCTTCCAATCATTAATCATATGAAATTAAGCCTCATACAAAGTTTATTTCAGTGTTATCACTATGACATCTTATCATCATCATCATCATCATCATCATCATCATCATCATCGTCATCATCAGCGTCATCATCATCATCTTCGTCTTCTTCTTCTTTGTCTTCAACTTCCTCTACCGTTTTCATTTTCATCATCAAGATGCATTTTTTAATTTTGCAGTTTTCCTTTCCTTACAATGCTTCATCATGATGAGCATCATAATCATCATGATAACATTATTCTTCATCATCATCATCATCTTTATCATGGTCATCATCTTCCTCTTCTTCATCTTACTATTCATCAGTATGCATTTTTAATTTTTCAGTTTCCTTACAATGACCACCGACATCATTATGATCATCATACCCATGCAGTTTTTTCTTCATCTCACCACACAAGTCTGTTTTATTGTCATTAGTACATATGACCGTTGTTATGTCACTGTTGTTTCTTCTTCGTGTATCAGTACAACCCACTGAAGAATATGTTTCTCTCTTAGTCCTTTCTAAGTTTTCGCGGACCCCTGTTCTCATCTCGACGGAACAGCAGAACCAGCATTTTCAGTTTCCGAACCCAAGCACAGGACATGGGCTCAGAAAATGAGTTTGCCGATGATGAAAACAGCATTTTTGAGGACAACCTTAGTCGGAGGGGCTCTTTGTTTGTTCCCCGGAGGTGTGATCGACGCAGCAGCAGTATGAGCCAGTGCAGCTTTATGTCACATTTCCTACTTGCACCCAGTGGGATCAAGCGCAGCTCTGTTGACTGCAATGGGGTTGTTTCTGTGGTTGGTGGAAATTCACTCCCATCATCACCTGTGGGGCTTCTTCTTCCTAAAGTGACAGTGGATATGGCCTCCACCGGAGACAATGTAAGAAAAGGCTGTTTAGCCCAGATGGCCCTTTTTCAATTGCTGTATAGCTCTGCTGTATCCTCAGTTGTGTTTCTGTTTCCTTTTTCTTTTCATCCTTTTCCTGTCTGACCCACACTGTGTGTTGTGCTGTATGCACTGTGTTATGTTGGCTGACAAGGACAAACGTGCTGCAATTTAAGAGCTACACAAATAACATTGGTCTATGTACAGCTTGGTGTGAAACGAATGCACAAGGGTCACCTAAAAGGTGTAACACCAAAAAGAGATACTTCAGACAGTTTGGAGGACAGCTCACTTTGATACAAATAATATTGTAACCGGTTGTCTACCTTACTATAGTAGAAAATGGGCCTAATTTGTGTTTTAATAATATTTAAATCTGAGTTACTGATGTGTCCATCATTCTTAAGTATCCTTTGGAAACACTTTGGTTGTCATTTTTGTAAAGTGTTGTGGTGTGGTAATTTGTTAGTGTTTTGTTTTTCGGTATCTGCAGCTGCGCAAGTGTTTAATTTGCTTGTGTTTTGTCTATTTGCATGTGTTCTCTTAAGATGCAGCATGTTTTACTCTATCTTCCACCATATTGTGCACCTTCATTTGAAATTAATATTTCAACCCAACAACTACACGTTTGACAGTATTGAACATAATTTTTCAAAATATCCCAATTGTTTGAAATACATTTCAATTTTCCATGCTATTAATTTCAGAGGGCAATTTGCAGTAAACATTTTGCTACATGTATTGTACATGTTTTGTGTCAAAGTTACATTTTTGTGGGAGTGATATGATTGCCAATAGGGGGCATTTTGAAAACCCTGTCATGCATTCTCAGTTACAATTTAATGTGATAATGTGATTTAAGCCCTTCCATTGAAAAAATGTAAAGGATATGGCTGATGAATATGGTTGGTTTCTATATTTTGTCTTATTGTCAAAGAAGGTCTTGTGCCGAGCTAAACCAACAATGAATTGATCCTACAATTATTATGTATGTATCAAAAGCCGGATTTATTTTATTACTTTATTACTAGTGCTGTAGAGCTCCATTTTTGTCTTAAAAACTATTAAAAACACATCAATGAGCCACACTGTCAGACTGGATGACATGGCCCTTCACCAGCAAAAGTTTTGGACATAGTAGTTTGTTTAAAAATGAAAAGACTAAGAAAAGCAAAGACATCCTCACCCTCTGAATATATTTCAGAAGAAACTTAATTACCCAAAACTCTTTATGGTAAAGGAACATGTCACTGAATGCAATGGTGCGGCTCATTGATGTGCTTTTGATTGTTAATGAGACATGATCAAATGTCTAAAGCACAGAGGAATGTGTGATATATCAGGCTTTGGATGCAACCACAATCAGTAGGATCAGTTCATTGTTGGTTTAGCTCGCACATGAGACCATTTGACAATAAAAAAAATATATAAAACTGCCAGCCAGTGAGCCCATGCTCACTATTGTATTACACAGAGTGATAATAGCAACATAACTTCGAACACCGGTAGAGTTGTCGAAGTTTTAAAATATAAGCAATTAGCACATTTGAATATCTCTTGAAACTGTAAAGGATAATGTTGGTATTTCATTCATGACTATGGTGCCATTATGGTGCCAAGTTATCATAGAGAGCTTTACTGCAAGATGTTATTATTGCAATCATACTTATATATGGTATCAGTCAGTACAATACAATGACAGTGTGGCAAATCAATCAATCAATCACTCGAAGGAATATGCAGTATTGTATTATTTTCTTTTCTTGCTACGTCCTTTTACTTTTGTAGTTTTTCACTAACACATCACAGATTAAAATTGAAACTGTTATTAGTGTCTGCAGCTACTACTGTATATGCTAATATGTGACACAATTGCATCAGTGACAACTGTCTAAAAAATGTATATTCAAACATCATATAGACAATGTTATTAGTAAACTCTGTCAAAAGGTTGGCTTCTTTTACAGAAACAGAACATTCTTCCCTATGAACTGTAGAAAGAGGATTGTTGAGGTTGTTTCTTTGTTGATGTTGGATTATGGGGATGTCATCTATAGAAATGCTGCTCCAACTGCTCTAAAACGAATCTGCTCTCCGATTTATTACTGGTGATAATTAAGGTACACACCATTGTATATTGTATGACAAACTGGGTTGATTTTCCCTAGCAGAACTTATTATCTTTAAAGCCCTGGTAGGCAAATTCAGTGATGCTGAATTGGAACCTCGGATTGTATCAATCTCACGCACACGATTGGCTTATGCTTAAGGTACCCCGAGAATTTGGAAAATCAGCCTTTTCAGTGTACCAAATACCTGGGATGACACACACTAAAAATAAATAGCCTACCAACCTATGGACAGTTTAAAATTCTGATCACTGACCTCCCTGTTTCACACTGTAACTGTTTTAACTGATTTCTTTTTATATATGTGTTTTCTTTCTTTTCTTCATTTTTTAATGTGTTTGTAACTCGACATCATTGTAAATAAGGAGCAACCTCAATGATCCTTCGAGTTTAAATAAAGGTGTGATTATGTTTCTGTCTCCAGGCTGACACCACTGACATAGAGTACAAACAGGCTTGCGGAGGAACAAACCAGGAGTCTATGGACTTCCTCGAGGGTCCAGAAGCCAGAAACAGAACTTATAGTGTAGCTAGTGTCATAACTAGCACAATGGAGGGTAGGTATTGTATGCCACAGTGTGGTTATCTTTATTATATCAAAGATTATGGCCAGTTTCAGACAAAAACATTTTTTGATTTAACTCCCCTGTGTATGTCAGAGCTCGAAGAATCAAGGCAGAAGTGTCCTCCTTGCTGGTACAATTTCGCCTACAAGTTCCTCATCTGGGAATGTTGTCCAAGGTGGCTCAAGGTCAAGAAGGTGGTTAAACTAATTGTGATGGATCCCTTCATGGACCTAACCATCACCATCTGCATTGTGCTCAACACATTATTTATGGCCATGGATTATTATCCAATGTCAAAATATTTCAGCAATGTGCTGTCTGTGGGCAATGTGGTGAGTGGAGTGTGGAATGTAGGATTTTTTTTTTAAATTTGTATTCAAAATAGGTACCATTTTCAGTTTATTAATTGTGAATATTTCTGTTTCTTGAAAAGGTATTCACTGGCATCTTCACAGCTGAAATGGTCTTAAAGATCATTGCTTTGGACCCATACTATTACTTTCAGGAGGGATGGAATATTTTTGATGGAATCATTGTCAGTTTAAGCTTGATGGAGCTTGGTTTGTCGAACCTCGGTGGCATGTCTGTCCTAAGATCATTTAGATTGGTAGGTGTAAATATGTTTATATTACATTTTATATTGCATTTTGAGCACAGAAACATTTGAAATAACTTCTTCTTTTCTTTTTCTTTTTTTCTTTTTTTCAGCTGAGAGTATTCAAGTTGGCTAAATCGTGGCCCACTCTTAACACATTGATAAAAATAATTGGTAACTCAGTTGGGGCTTTGGGCAACCTGACCCTGGTGCTGGCCATCATCGTCTTCATCTTTGCTGTAGTGGGCATGCAGCTGTTTGGAAAAAACTACAAGGATTGTGTGTGTAAAATCTCAGACGACTGCAAACTTCCCCGTTGGCACATGAATGACTTTTTTCATTCATTCCTCATTGTGTTCCGAGTGCTTTGTGGAGAGTGGATAGAGACCATGTGGGACTGTATGGAGGTGTCTGGACCGCACATGTGCATCATAGTCTACATGATGGTCATGGTTATTGGAAACCTTGTGGTACATTATCATCTCTTGTGATCAATTCATGAGTCAAAGTCATCCAACTATTTTGATCTAGTTAATTGATAAAGAATAATCATCTATGTTACAGTTATATAGCTATATGTTTTATCATGAAGTACAGTAGCTAATAGATAATGCAATCTTACATGAAGTCATATTATTATTCGATAGGTGCTGAATCTGTTCCTGGCCCTGCTGCTGAGTTCATTCAGTGCTGACAACCTGGCAGCGACGGAAGATGACAGTGATACGAACAATATGCACATTGCCATTGAACGGATTCACAGAGGCATTGCCTTCGCCAAGTCCCTGCTTCGAAGCACCTGCAACAGTGTCTGTCTCAGGGATAAGAAGAAAAAGAAGGGTGAGGAGAAATCCCTGGACGAGCTCCACAAACCTTTAGGACCCAATGGTGTCCCCAACCATACAATCAAAGACTTTCCCAAGAATGGCAATGGAGATGTGACTGGAGTGGACAAAAATGGTGACAAGTACATCGTCGTCATTAGCAAGAGTGATGATTCCATAATGTCTTTCATCAACAATCCCAGTCTGACTGTCACTGTTCCTATCGCTGTGGGAGAGTCTGACTTTGAAAACCTCAACACGGAAGACTTCAGCAGTGCCTCATCTGATGCAGCAGGATGCAACATAGTAAGTCTGCTCTTGTTCTATAATGCTCCTTTAAAACCAAGTATTATCAGCCATATCGCAAGAAGACTAGAGTTTGTGATGTGCAATGGATTGGCAAAGGGTTTCAGTATTGTGTGCGGCACTTGGCATGTACAGCTATTGTTGTTGAAGTAGATGTTCTGTTGCAGTAGTCATGTTGAAGCACTTAGCCCACACTCCTGAGCAATGAGGTATGAGCATGTGATATGATGATTCCTTGAACTTCCCTAAACCATGACCATTTAACAAGAAGAGGCCATATAGCATAGACCATACCTAATTAGATTATGTGCCATTTAAATCTGAGTGCAGAGGAGCTGAATTCTCCTCTTTAGGAGACTGCTTTTTGATGGAGAAAAGCTCTCAATGGAAAAGGAATGAAAGAAAAACACACTTTCTATTCAATATGTGCTGTGATGTTATGGTACTAACTTTTCACGTTTATATTTATATTGGTGGCTAGGTTCAGATATTTTACTTTTTTTATGTGGAGATTTGTAAGCAGTTTTATTGTTGCACATGCTTGCCGATCCTTTACAGATGCTCTGATGGGAGACTTGTAAAAACACTTTACTGTGCTTTACAATTGTCATGGAGTTGCCTGCCATATTTACAGTAACCATCAAATGCCCTTTTAGTGGGCCACTCATTTATTTTTCTCTTTTTTTTGTTTTCTTTGAGTGTCCAATATGTATGTTTGTAGCTGTGTTGATGCTGTAAATTGATTTTTTTGTATTTTTAGTAGTTATTTTGACATTTTTGACTTGGTTTTGGTTATTTTTTCTTTTTCTTTTCTTTTCCTTTCTATTCTTGTGTCTTCAGGGTTTTGACGAAACAGTGAATGGATTTTACTTGTGATTGTTCTCAAATTTAACATGAAGCAATTCCGACAGAAACAGAATGGATGGACTGAAGCTTAATTGGTGGCACAAACACATTAACTTTAGTGCTCAGAGTATATCGCAGGAACATGCTTACATCATTCCCTGCACTTAGCTGGTCCCAGGACAGGCAAGTGCTCCTGCATTCACCAGCAAGGCATTCAGCCTGTGCTCATCTACCAGCTATTAGGAGACACACTCTTAGGAAAGCTGGGAAGACAGATGCAGCGTGCTGCCATCCTTGTACTCATTTTATCTAAATACAAAGCAGCCACTGTTTTTTTTAAAAATGACAATTACAGTGACTACCATCACCTTTGGCATATTGTAATGTCTGTAACATAGTTGACTATGACTCTGGTGATGGGCACTCAACTGCTCTACTGCTGTGGAGCTAATAAGGATGTCCTAAGGGTTGATTTTCTTTTCATTTATTGGGGCTAGTTTGCTATGCAGGAAGATGACATATGTATCTGTTTTCATGTCAATAATAAAAAACAATTTGATTTGTTAAATCTTGTTACAGAAGGTGCACATACTGATCTTTATTTCCAGATCCATACACTTGATTCAATCTTGAACTGAATGCATGCCTTAAACAAGACATAATAATCTGTTCCAAACAATTACACTGGTCTTTTCCAAGTCTCTTGGTATTTTTTGTATGAAAACAAAAGTTTTGGAGAGAGATGGACTGCATGGATTATATGGACAAACAGGTGCTTCTTACATGTGCCACCATAAGCTCATCTATGACTATATTTTTCTTTGGCTTCATCTACAGAATGAAGATGATGATGATGGTCAGCTCAGTTCCTCAGAGGGCAGCACAGTGGACTTTGGGGAAGCTGGGGATGGAAGAGAGTCTCTAGACTTTGAACTACGTGATTCAATGGATCCTGATCCCTGCTTTCCTGCCGGTGAATATTACTGCAACTACTGTTGCCACTTAACTTTCTACAGCTTTGGAGTCAATCTGATGCTGCATTTTTAAAACACCATCTCCTCTTTGTCTTTGCACAGGCTGTGTGCAAAAGTTCCAGTGTTGTCAGGTAAATGTGGAGGTGGGCTGGTGTAAAATATGGTGGACGCTGAGAAAGACCTGTTATGAGATAGTGGAGCACACATGGTTTGAGAGCTTCATCATCTTCATGATCCTGCTTAGCAGTGGGGCACTGGTAAGTCTCTGTTGGAACTTGTTGTCTGGTGCAGTTGTTTTTGAATACCTGATTTGGCTGTTCTCATTTATTTACATATTGCGTTTGGCATTTGTCATCAGGCAGTAGACTCTCAAATAACTCAACTGCATTTAAAGTGTTTTTCATTGAATGTTATTGAGTTAGTGCCATCTCACGCTAGTCTGTTGTCATTGCTATGGTACAAATTTAATTCTCTGCAAAGTAAGGTCACGATTTTGAATGAGATTGACAAGTTTCCAATATGAACACATTATAAATGTCAACATTTACAGATTACTCCTTATACCTTTAAATGACAACAATAGTGATAATTGCTTTCCAAGCATATTGTATTGACAGTTAATCATTCACCATCATTGTATTCACATCCAGGCATTTGAAGATGTCTACATTGAGAAGAGGAAGACCATTAAAACAGTGTTGGAATTTTCAGACAAAATCTTCACCTATATCTTCATTCTGGAGATGTTACTGAAGTGGGTTGCATATGGATTTGCCAAGTATTTCACAAATGCCTGGTGTTGGCTGGACTTCCTCATTGTAGATGTAGGTTGAAATGTCTCTCTGTTTATGTAGAAAAAGACATACAGTGAAATGTATTTATTTTCAACTTATTCTTAAAAGCAATTCTTATAATCTGCTAGATGCCTGTAAGTATGTTAGAAGTGTCTCAGTATGGGACAGAGACAATAGTAGCACAGTGTGTGGTGTGGAAATGCTCCCTTATGCTCTGCTTAATGTGTGCCATGTATTTATGTCGTGACTTTTGGGGGACTGCTTTTGTGTGTTTGTTCCAGGTTTCTCTGGTCAGTCTGGCAGCCAATGCCATGGGAAAATCTGAATTTGGTGCCATCAAGTCTCTGAGAACCCTGCGAGCTCTGAGGCCCCTGAGAGCCCTATCACGATTTGAGGGCATGAGGGTAAGAGTCATTGGATTTCCTTACCCACTCTAGGTCCTGGTGCATTACCATCAGTTTACCACACTGGGACAGAGCATAGTCACTCTAGTCTGGTGAAGAGCAGCATATAAAAGCTCTACCACTTTGCAAGACCTCAACAGCAAATATCACAAAAAATATGTTGCATGTAAATGAGGCATTCCTCTTCATCCCTAATCCTCTTTCTCCAGTAGTTATTTGTGCTAAGAGGTGACTTAAATACTTAGCTGATTACTTCGTTTTCTTTGAACAATCCTCTAATTATTCACTTTTTTTGCTTTCTTGCAGACAGTTAGATTGAGAAGATTGATATTACTAAGTTAGAGTAGTCATGTGCACATCCACAGTAGGATAGGATGCTTGATACAAAACAATACAATTACAATACAAGGAGTACCTTCATAGCTCCCTTTAATTTTATTATAGATGGGGCAAAACATTTCTAATAAAAAGATTCATACTGTTAGCATATCTGTCCATTAAATATCAAGTTGCAGCCAGTTGCTTTGCTTAGCATTAAGACTGAAAACTAAGGGAAACAGCTAGCTCTGTCTAAACAGAACAAAATCCTACCAGTATATTTAAAGTTACCAGTCTGGCTCCAGCTTCATATTTAACAAACTCATATGAAAGTGGTATGAATCTTGCCCACTCATTCCCAGCAAGAAAGCGACTAAGGGTATTTCTTACAAATGGCGCCATGTCTGTTGTAAGCAAAATAAAACAATATTTTTGTTAAATCTACTTCTCATACCATTACAAAATGTGATGTGCAATGCAAGCATGGTATAAACAGAGGTTGATAAGGGGGAGGATATTCAGCTGCTGAAATCAATGCAGCTCATATTGATTAGTTGCTTTCGTATTGTGGTGGTCTAGATTTAGAGCACTGTTATGATGATGGTCTTTCCTCACGTGTTAGACAGTGAATTCCCTCATTTGCATGAACAGCAACAGTACGTCAGTAACACCACATTAGTTTCCATTATAATTTCACAGTTTTGGAAATTGTTGCCTGGGTTCGTTACCTTTGTTTTCATGTTTTATTTATGCTTTTGTTTACAGTAAACACATTTTGTGGCGTCCTCCTGCCTCTACAAGGTGTTCTGTTTCAATGTTTCTCAAAAATGAGTTGTAACCCACTAAAATCACTTTTGGATACATAGTATATTTCATTTCCTCAGTCTCCTGCCTCTTTTCCTAATTCTTTCCCCACTTTTACCATGCGATTGTCATTGTGAATGAGCTTTGGTGTTAGTCATAGCTGTGATGAGCTCTTGCTGATGTGCATGTTGGCACTCAAACATTCACTCTTGTGTTTTCCTATTCTGACCATAACCAAAGTATACAGTGTATGCATAATCTACAGTCTATGATCTCTGCCTGCTGTAAATAGGGGTTATGTTTGTGTGTTGGTGTGCAGGTGGTTGTCAATGCCCTGCTAGGAGCCATTCCTTCCATCTTCAATGTGTTGTTGGTATGTCTCATCTTCTGGCTCATCTTCAGCATCATGGGAGTCAATCTATTCGCAGGAAAGTACTCCTATTGTGTCAACATAACAACAGATCAACGCTTCTCTCCATACAAAGTGAAGAACAAGACAGAATGTGAGGCCTTGATGAAAGAAGGTGCTCGCTGGAAGAATGTAAAAATCAACTTCGACAATGTTGGCATGGGTTACCTTGCGCTGCTGCAAGTGGTAAGCAAAAGTAATAGTAGTAATTATTTGTAATGGTAAAGATAAGAATAAATAGTAATAGATGTAGATGATAGCAAAGTGTGTGCATTTGTAAGGTTGTAAAAGTTATTTGTTGTATTGGTGGAATATAGGTGGAAACATCAAAGGGCTTCTACAACATGTTTGTTGATATTTCTCCATTTCTATACAGGCCACATTCAAGGGCTGGATGCCCATAATGTATGCTGCTGTGGACTCTCAAAGCAAGGTGATTCCATTTCAAATTTAGTTCAGCCATGATATAACCTCATAAACTATACCTGTCTCTGGATAGGTACAGTACCTGTTTACAGCCTGAAATAACCTCTCTATACAATAGTTTTAATTGTTAATGGTCTAGTCTGCCATTCCCATACTGGATACAAATTGCCTTCATATGCACAGGGGACTCCCAGGAAAGAATGAATTTATGTAGTACCCTAGTACATGTGTGTCTGAGGTTAATGCTGACTGTGACATTTCATCAAAAATACATCTCCGAAACATGACAATGGCATTCTTGGCATTTTTCATCAACTGATCATTTTTAATTGTTTCAATGCCATAATAGAACAACATGAAGTAGCTACAGTGAGATGTTAGAAGAAGAAATTTCCAACTTCTGTCACCAAATCAACCAGGACTGAAATTTTAAGCATTATAACTTTAACCTATTGATATCTCCATTTTCTTTCACTATTATAGCAAGAAGAACAACCGGTCTATGAGAGCAACATGATTATGTACCTGTATTTTGTTGTTTTCATTATATTTGGAGCCTTCTTCACACTCAATCTCTTTATTGGTGTCATCATAGATAATTTCAATCAGCAAAAGAAAAAGATAAGTATTACATCTTTTTTCTTAACCAAATTTGATATTTTGACTAATTGCACTGAAATGCAATATGTAAAAGCATTATTTGCCATTCATGAAGTACCTCCTCATCTCATTTTCAGTGATTTAATATGCCTTATATTCCCTTTTTACTTTGGAGGTCAAGACATCTTCATGACTGAGGAACAGAAGAAGTACTACAATGCCATGAAAAAGTTGGGGTCTAAGAAACCACAAAAACCTATTCCTAGACCATCAGTATGTAACTTTAATCATGGCGACATCGAATCTGCATTGCTAATCTGATCATTGTTTTATATACTAAAATAGATTTTTGTTTCTCTGATTTGTGTATATTTCAGAACAAGATTCAAGGATACATCTTTGACTTCACCACAAAACAAGCATTTGATATTGTCATAATGGGTCTCATATGGCTCAATATGGTAGCCATGATGGTGGAAACTGTTGACCAGACAACGCAAAAAGAGAATGTTCTGTACTGGATTAATGTGTGCTTCATTATCATCTTCAGTGGAGAGTGTTTATTGAAGATGATCTCACTCCGCCAGTACTATTTCACAAATGGGTGGAATATATTTGATTTCGTCGTAGTCATTCTGTCAATCATTGGTATGACCCAACTCAAATGAATCATAATCAATTATTTTGTCAGTATATCTGTACTGTTTACGATTTGACTAATATGTTTTGCTTTCTTTCCTTAGGCACATTTCTCTCAGGTATAATTGAGAAGTTTTTTTTTTCACCAACCTTGTTCAGAGTCATCCGACTGGCTCGAATTGGGCGCATCCTCCGCCTTATTAAAAGTGCCAAAGGAATCCGCACCCTGTTGTTTGCCTTGATGATGTCACTTCCTGCCTTGTTCAACATTGGTCTCCTGCTTTTCTTGGTGATGTTTATCTACGCCATCTTTGGCATGTCAAACTTTGCTTATGTCAAGAAAGAAGGCGGCATTGATGACCTTTTCAATTTTGAGACATTTGGAAACAGCATGATCTGTTTGTTCCAGATCACCACATCTGGAGGATGGGATGGCCTGCTAGCTCCCATTCTTAACACAAATGAAGATGAGTGTAACAATACCACAGAGCATCCTGGCAGTTCTGTTAAAGGAGATTGTGGAAATCCTCCCGTGGGAATTGCCTTCTTTGTGAGCTACATTATTGTCTGTTTCCTTATTGTGATTAATATGTACATTGCAGTCATCCTGGAAAACTTCAGTGTGGCCACTGAGGAGAGTGCCGAACCACTGAGTGAGGATGATTTTGAAATGTTTTATGAGGTCTGGGAGAAGTTTGACCCTCATGCAACCCAATTCATGGAGTACAATAAGCTGTCAGAATTTGCTGATTCTCTAGACCCACCATTACGCATAGCCATGCCTAACAAGATCGAACTGATCTCTATGGATCTCCCCATGGTGAGTGGTGAACGCATTCACTGCCTGGACATCCTGTTTGCATTCACAAAACGTGTTCTAGGCGAGGGTGGGGAAATGGACATCCTAAGGGGGCAGATGGAGGAGCGCTTTATGGCCTCCAATCCTTCCAAAGTGTCCTATGAACCCATCACTACCACCCTCCGCCGCAAACAGGAGGACACATCAGCCGTGGTCATCCAGAGAGCATTCAGACGGTATTCAAGGGTACATGCTGCCACTAAGCCCTCTGACAAATCCAGGGATAACATTCAGAAGGATGAAACACTCAGTGACAAAGAGAATCCTGTCACAGACAAACTCAGTGTCTCTAGTGTGGATAAAAATGACCTAACACCTTCAACAGCCTCTCAACCTCTATGTAACAGTGTGACAACAAATGGAAAAAACAAATATGAAAAAGACAAAAGTGAAAAGGAGGTTACGGGTAAAGATGTCAGGGAGCAAGATATATGAAAGAATGTTGGAGATGCAACAAAGACATTTTAATTAATGACAACATGTTTACAACTTCTGAAAGTGACTAAGACTCTCTCTTAGTATGGATAACTATGCCAAACTGACCATCCTTAACTGAGTCTAAAGGTTGGTGCCTAAAATGGAAAAGTGGCTCATTCAGGATGTAGTGGACTGTTTTCAAGAGCAAGGAAGCCTTTTGGCTCTGTGTGAGGCTGGACAACCTGTGTCAAAATGTTCTTTGACACATTAGTTAATGCTTTAACTTCTATTGCGGCTAGTTCTGCTATCCAGTGTCTTGAATTATTGTTATATCACTGACTGTTGTATTACTTTACCTTTTTATTTTTCAAGCAGAAAAAAACAGTTTTAATGTCATTACTTTTAGAATTCAAAGCTTTGTTGATCGCCTTTTTATACACTTGTTTTACTCTTTAAAAGGGTTGTCCTTTCAGGGGTAGTTTTTACAAAGAGCTGCAATTCTTTGAAGCTAGTCTTGCTAACTGATAGCACTTAAAATACTTGACAAATCCTAGGGACAATGGTGGGGTTGCTGCAGTTAACTAGCAATGTGGACCTGCATGAATGTTTCTCCATGATTATGCATGCTACAGTGTACTATTTTCATCAGCCTCCCTCCCTGCCCACCAGGCTTCAAGATGCAAAGTATACATGTGGGTGGGTGTTTTTTTATACATTAACTTTAAAATACAGCCAAGTACGTTGAGTATGTTGGAGTATCCATGTCAGAGCAGTAACACTTGACAGTAATACTTTGCACATTTGGTGTTGTTGAACCATCAAATCATTCACATACGTCATCTCAGTTTGCTGTGTGCTACCAATGTTTCATTTACAATATTGGTGATTACATACAATTTTTATCATGAAACTGTTAAAAGCAAACTCCTGAACTGAAGAACTGTCTTTCAATGCTGGAAATTAAAGAAAAAACTTATATTGTTTGCACACTGTAACTGGCCCTGTTATAAGTTACCTCGCTTAACCACAAACCTCTGACAGTTACATGTAGCTCTGGGAACATTATCTGTAATATTGTCTGATTGTAGGACATGAGCATCACTAGTTAGTGCTTAAAATGTTTAGCATCTCCAAAATATAGGTATCCTCCATGTATCTACCTGTCCTTCATTTTGTCTGTCTTACTTCTTGTTTTTGATGTTGAACCTCAATACGTATTCCATAATGAGTATGAAACTATGGAACAATTAATGTTCATTAGTTGTGATATAAAACCAAATACTGCATTCTTCGTATTCTGTTGTATTCAGGCAGACAGGGATATGATACATCCAGCAAGAGCTGTGAGCTAAAAAAAAAAAAAAAAAAAAAAGTAAATGTCTAGGAACAATGTTATATGAATGGTAATTTTTCTGAATAATACAAAGCTCTGTGTTTAATTACTGGTGATGTTATATGACCCTGCTGTTGAAGCATTTTTATTCAACCTTTAACTGCACATTTCTATGATGACTGGAAAAAAGGAAAGTTGATGTTTTTTGATTTTTTGTGTGTGTGTGTGCTATGTAAACTGTTTTTGACAGTTTACCTCTCAATCTTTATCATGATAAATATCTGAATTGGATGGATGATGGCTCAGAATATTCTGAATGATATTCTGAATGATTGTCTCGTGGCTGTTTCCTACTTCTGTTTACATTTTATAGTGTCAGTTATGTTACTTGTCAGGTCTTCCCATAGATATGACAACCACCCTAAACTATATGGCAACTACATCTGTTGTTCCATGTTATAGAGGTATAATTCTATTCATGAAAGTATATTTTGCATGTAATTAAAACGCTCAATACTTACACTATACTTTATACATAACGAAAGAATGTTTTGATTACATAGAATTTAACGTTTCCCATCATTCATATGCATAATGTTTGTAGTGTATAAAAAAACTGCATGCAAGGCATTGCTATAACCCATTTCACTGAAAAGCCAAAAGAATAAAGATTACATGTACATCAAGTATGCCATTCATTCAGTCCATTTTCATTTAATTTGTGTTTCTTACTCTTGGAATTTAGTGTGAGAGTGGGGTCAGAGAGTGGGTATCTTTTATTTTAGCTTGTTTAAGGTGCTTTAACAGTTGATAAGGGTGTTTAGAGTAATGTCCCTTTATTTAAGCTCAGTGTTGTTATAGCATGAAGAGATGAAAAAATGAAGACAAAAAGATGAAAACAGAAAGGTAATGTTACGCTGTTGCTCCTTTTTAAAAAGACAGCTAGTCTTTTAAATGCTTTTTTTCTGAGCCTGAGCTTGTCTGCAGCTGTGTGGTCCATTTGTCTCTTTGGTGTCAGTTATATACTTTATTTACATACTTCCATTTCTTTGACGTGACTTCTTGTTCAAGTATATAACACTTTTATCCATGGCAATGTAGGGGAGCATGCATGTTACTGATATTTTCATCCTGGTCAGAACTTAGTCTGCATTATTTTGAATGTTATAGTAAGTCCAAAGCATTGTTATAATGACTAGTGGAACTGGCACAGTCTAATCAGAGAAGGTCTTTTGTCCAAATCAGTAGTGGTCTCTTGTATAGGCCACAGGAAATTCCCTAGGGTGCCAGTGCATCAGGGCACACAGAAAAGGGGGAACATGACATTCATCAGCTCCCAATTAATATATTTCTTTGTAGATTATAACTTAACTGCTTAGCCATATTTAAAAGGGGCACTTTTACACCAAAGATAAAAGGTCATGTGTGGTACAGTCTGGGATGAACCTACATTCTGTTCCCATATTCATCTTATTTTTTCACTAACATGGGAATTTTTTATTAATTAATGCTACATAAGCACATTAATCAACACTCATCTGCAAATGTATTTTATTCTCCCTGATATGAATTAACAAAATGTACTAAAGTGTGGTTAATAAATACTTTGCTCACTGTTTTGTTTTTTAGGTTTAAATATAATTTATAATTTGTAATCATTTTGTTGCTTCTAACTTAATTTAATAAGTCTTAAAGTTGCAGATTCTAATTAAAAAGTCAGAGGAAATTGGGCGCGCAGGTAGTCGAGTGTTTAGAGCACATGCCACATATGCAGCCGACCCCGGCTCGAATCCTGACCGGAGGTCCTTTGCTGCATGTCACACCCCCCTCTCTCTCCCATGTTTCCTGTCTGTCTGCTGCTAAATAAAGGTGTCTGCCAGACAAAATCTTCAAAAAAAAATTTTAAAAAGTCAGAGGAAACCTACATAAGAGATAATCACAAGTCTTAATGCATTTCTTAAAAGAATTAAACAGATGCTTTCTTCCTAACATTTTGATTATATTAATGAAGCTGGATTTTAAGAGCTAATGGCCTTCCTCAAATGTACTTCCTTCCTTTTTTGGTAAACGGATGTAAGTGATATCAGGCAAGCAAGAATTTATGATCATAAATGAATGACACGGATGAGTAATCAGGAAACTATCTTAATAACTTTTAGTACAGTTAGAGGATTTAATTTGGAAAAATGGATCTAAAGTTCTTACCACATAAATGATTCAGAAGCATTAAGCGTCAGCTTTTACAGTCATTGACTTTATGACTGTTACAATGAGATAGCTACCAAATCACTATCAGCATTAGTGTCATTTCAGTGTTAGAAGCTGAAATTATCAGTGTGCAAAATGTTATGAACACTCAAACTAAATCCCTCAAAGTATGACTTTACACAAATTATAGTGGCATGACAATACAGTAAATATTTCTTCAAAATATATCAATCTAATGGCCAAGAAGGGAGCTTCAAAACTCAAATTTGTAGCTTAATGGTTTGTGATATTTTTTGTTTTGTGTGCAGTATGTTGTATCAGCTGTAGGAGCTACATTCTGGTTTCTGAGTGTGTTTTGTGGCATCTGCCGGAAACTATTAGCATCTTAAGAGGATGGAACATTTTATTAATTATTAATAACAGTCCAAATATTTATTATAGTCCAACATTGCTTTTACCTATTGTGGCTGAATTCAGAGCGCAGTAAACAAGAGGCTGATGGCAAAGTGCTGATTATCCCTGCCATTCTGTCTCAAGATGATGATGTGATTATCAATTTGCACCACACCCATTTACAGCACTTAATAGCTCACGTGTTGTTTTCCTGACAAGCCAGTCAGCAGAACAATTGAGCTGTCCACAAATAAATGTTTTCTACCATGCTCTCAAAACACAGGACATCACAATAGCAGCAAACTGGCAATTATATTAAAAAAAGGTCAAAAGATGGTCCTCTGTAGGAACAAAGTCTTTGCTTGTAATGTCATCCACCAATAGATGTAAAAATGTAGTCAGTGACTGAAACCAGTACACAGCCCCACTGATGGCAACAGGTGGAGTTACAGATTGCTTATTTTAATGACCAGTAAATCAAGAGTGATTCTGCAGATTCCCCTTGCCTGTTGCCCAGCAACATGACATCAAGCTCCTCTGTTAGACTGAATTAGGGTGAAAGGTCGGAAGTTGGTCTGCGCTCGCACTCCTGGAGTCTTGCAGGCAAAGGCAATAATATGTGGACATGTGATATGTGAAAGGATGTCTGTTTGGCTTGGGATCCTGCCACTGGCATCCATGGAGGGGCATAGCGAAAAACAATTCAGAGAGAAATCGGAGAATGCTACCCATAACAGCTCTGTAATTGTATTTGCTCTAGATAGATGGGAAGAAAATCCCATTAGATTAGGTAGTGGTGAGTTCCTCCCCTACCTCCTCAATGTGCCAACAGACACACACTCTCAACCACTGACTAGTGTGCACAAACCCACACACATGCATATGCACTGTTTCAAGTGAACCACTCCAGTAACTCACAAGACACATACACAAATACTGCAGTTTACAAAGACAACTTGTTCAGTAGAAATACAGCAGAATATTACACACGTTAGCTTGATCAGATATTACAACCATATAGTCTTTACACAGTATAGTAACTGCAAACATGTAAGCAATTGACAACCTCTAACCATCAATAAAATACTTGCTGTATATTTACAAAGGTAGATTAGTACATGCATACTTGTGCACTGAAATGCAAAGCAATCAGACTGTGAGCAAACTTATATTGTAAAATGTGGAAAAAATAAATAAAAGAGTTAATTTGCTAGTGAGCTGCTTGTATTATTGAGCATGGCTCTTTGATCAATAATGGTCTGTACAAACCACAATGGATATAGCCATTAGAATGCTATAGCAGTATATCCCAGGGGTCACATATTCCACAGTCTTTCCTCTAATAGGTTTTCAGATGCATTCTTTGTAAGTGCAACAACACATGCAGTATTTATTGCTCTTTCTGAGTACAACACCTCAACTATCTAACATGAAACTGTTCTGTATGAGTAATTGAACATTTCATGTATTTAATATGGATTAATCAACACAAAATAGTTAATATTAATTAGTTGATATTATTATTCATTTATATTTATTCTGGTAAACCTCTTATAATATATGGGTTCAAAACTGTGAGCTGCATCGTTTGGTACAGCACACAGGCATTTCCCATTGCTGCACATGCTCAGAGCTCAATACCAACCTGATTTACTCTTCCATTGATGTTTGCTGCAGAGAGTAATGATTATGTGCCACAGTTAGTGCTAAATAGTATCTGACAAGGCATGGAAAGGTCTCTCTTGGAACAGCTGCACCCATGCTGGACACTGGCTGCTCCTGCCATAGACTCAACACTGTAGACATCAAGGGTTCATACTCAACAGTCAATGCACGGTGTTGTATAACACTGGGCCAACAATTACCACTGGTTGGATGGAAATATGTTTCCACTGTACGTGTTGAGCTATGTAAAGCTGTAGAAATTTGTGCAAAATGTCTTGTTTTCTTGTTTGGATGAATTTAACAATAATCTAGTTTTGTATAACACAAAAATGAATAAAGTGTTGAAATTATCTCTAAATTTCTCTCATTAATTGAAGATAGTCTGGAAAACAGAAGATCAGTCCAATACTAACCCGACCAACTGCATTAATTCAACCTCTTTGATTGTAATCCAGTTCACTGGAATGATTTGAGCTTCCTCCAATAATTTCCATAAATTCAAAGTAGGTTAAACTTACTCTGACATGCAATATGTTTTCTCTGTATGCTGCATCAAATCCCTAGAATTCAAAACATGCCATCTTATAGAAATCATGACATTTCTAGAAATTCATCAATTACTTTTTTAATTATAACCTTCCCACCTACCCACACACACACACACACACACACACACACACACACACACACACACACACACACACACACACACACACACACACACACAGGGTTTATTTTTCTTAAATCTTCCATCTGGATAAATTAATTTGCCCATATGTTCAATAATATTCATACTTGTATTTATTATTATTATTATTATTATTATTATTATTATTATTATTATTATTATTATTATTATTATTATTATTATTATTATCATCATCAAGCCACTGTTAATGTAATCAATTGACTAGTTGTAGCAGTTGTAGTGTAGCCGGCTGTGATGACATTTAAGAAAGGATGACTGCGCCACCTAGAGATACAAAGGAGAAAGTACATCAACTCAAAAGTAAAGATGGCGGTGAAGTGGTTCATTATTTCCTGAGCTTGGTCTTTAAGGCCACATCCTAGACTCGGAGATGATGTACGCTCTGTCAGTAACCGCCCAAAACTTTACCAATCAAATATTTAAGGATAAATAAATTGTATAAGCTATAGTTGTGGTTTGCATCTTCCAGTCATATTAAGGGAGCAGGTATATAAAAGCAGCCGTGAAGTAAGTGGTGCCTGAAAGGAAAAACTGAGAGGATAATAACCCAAAAGTAAGGAAGCTAGCTGTTACTAAGTTACCGAGCAACGCATGAGGAGCTGGTTTAATGTCAAAAACATAACAAGAACCTCAATAATGAGAGTGCTCTTATCTTAAAGTACAATGAAAACGGGGTAAATAGGCAGTTATCCACACGTCTGTTACTGTATAAGCACAACATATCTCAATCAAGATGGAGAACGAAGAGACATTGGTAAGTGAACAGCTTTTTAATGATTCAATATCACTATTACTAAACTAAGATATTAGTAAACTAAATGACATTAGGTAGCTAATATGTACTAAGATATGTAACGCTGGCTAGGTTAAATGAGAAATGGCTTTTCAACATAGCGAGAATAGCTGTTGGCCAATAATGAAGTTACTTAAGCTTAAGCTAACATGTACTATAGCTTAACGTCAAATGCAGGGTTCCCACTTTCAACTTTGGTTTACATGTTACATGCAGCTTGTGATTACAAGCCGTGTTTTGTTAACAGTTCGTTGTTTTCCCCCTAGGCTTTGATCCGGTACTATTGCTATGAAAAATATTTCAATCACGCCGTAAACGCTGCAGCAGCTGCTAAGAGGACATTCAGCAGTGATCCTATCTACAGCTTTTGGCATGCATATGGTACCCTAATGCAAGGTAAGTGTGAAATAATCAAATCAAATAATAACATGAACCTCCTACTGTCTTTTTGCCATCTGTAACATGTGCACTTATGTCTTTTTATTTGAATTTTACCACAGACCAAATTCAAGAAGCCACAATAGAGTTGGACACAATAAGAGATAGTCGAGATGTGTCTCTCTGCACGTCAATGGCTCTGGTCTATGCGGAGAAAAAAAAGACAAAGCCAGGTAAGCCAGCAAAGTCCTCTTGTCACAGGTGTTTACCCATACTCTGTTAAAGCACTATACACACTTATTTGTAATATTCTGATAAGTGTGTTTGTTTTCGCAGACAGAGAAGTCATTCAAGACCTTGATGCTAAGGTCAAAGAAGATCGTAAAAGTGCATCTCCCAAGAGTCTGTACAATGCTGGGATGTTTCTCTGGCTGTTGGGGCGAAATGACAAAGCAAGGGAGTACACAGAGAGAATGATCAAACTCTCCAATGGCTCTAGTGAGGTGAGACTTGCATATTTGTCCTATTTCTGTGAACTATTATTTGTCTTATTTATCCATATGATATGCTGGACATTCTGGCTTCTCATCTGACTGATATTTGTTGTTCAGGGGATAATCCTGAAAGCCTGGATAGATGTGACATCTGGTAAAGACGCCTACGCCAGAAAGGCTGGAAAATATTTTGATGAGGGGCTGAAAGAGAGACTAGATGTTTTTGCCTTGATGGGAAAGGTGAGATTGAAAAGGCAGCTCCATATTGACTATTAAGTATTCCTTAACCACAGAAAATGTTACAATGCTACAATTTCTCACATTGTTTATGCCTACGGTATTGTTTGTGTCTACCTGAGTCACTTCTTGATTTGAATTGTCCATTGTCATCACTGTTCTGGGTTTACTTTTAATATCTTGCAATTCCTTTGGAAAACATTTGGATTATTCCTTGATAACTTTTGAGATATTGCTTCCATTTGTTGCTCTTGATAAGTTTATTACCTTTACACATTTAGATATTTTATTTGCAATAATTAATATAGATTCATGCTGTTTACTTGCCTGTGCATATCATACACTTTAAGTGATGGTTTGTCTGTCCTAGGCACAATACTATGAATATCGTCAGAACTACTCTGGAGCATTAGAGGTGGCTAACCAAGTCGTTGTTAGTTTCCCTGGATTTTTGCCTGCTCTCAACAAGAAGATGAAACTGTTGCTGAGTCTTCAAGACTGGGAGCAAACCATAGATGCAGCACACAGGTAATGATTGAGGTGGTTAGGAGGCTTCTGTTTAATCATACACAGAGGTCACATCTGCCTCACTGCAACATTGTCTGAGCTCTCTTACCTAGATTTTTTAACAAATTCACAAGAAACACTTACAGTGTCTCTGGTGAGAGCCGAAGGAGGAGGAACATTTGTAATCTCCACCAGGGATGTGAGAAAGAAAAAACACAGTCTGTCTTTACAAATGGCTCCACATTCAAGTGCAAATGAAACACTAGCTTGATGCTTCGAACCAGTGTATACTGACTAAGCTATTGTTTGTGCTCGCCCCTCTGGACAGAAGCCAGTGTCAGACGACATAAAAAGGCCTTTGAGCCAAAGTGCTGGAGTCTAACGCCATTTGAAGGATTCGTTGGTTCAGGTTTGCTGAACAGGGGGAAGAGTGATTATTCGGGTTGCACCAACTACAGAGCCATAGTGGTGCCCTCACTGGGAGGTTGTGAGTTAGGAGGGGTCCAACCAGCAAAAAGTATACTTTTACAGCCTTCACAGTTCCTTTTAGTTTTAATGTTATTTGTCTGGGAGCCCAACACAGTACAGTAGCAGTATCAGCTATTCTATTCTATAAGTGTAGTAGATGGACTTTATTCACTGTTCCTTGTGTCATATTTCAGGCTTTTACAGAAGGATACAAATAACTTGGAGGCCCTACAGATGCTAGCCCTACATTCTTTATGTAGAGATGGAGATATTACTGAGGTAAAGTAGCAAATCAGCAGAAATCAAATTAAAATGTGAAATACTCAATTTACAGAAACGATTTTTATTTCCCCCCTGGCAGTCAACAAAGCAGCTTTCAAACCTCATCAGCAGCTTGGACATTGTGGAACCACACAATCCTGAGCTTTTCTACAGGATGTCTCTACCTTTCACCCGTGTTGTAAGATGATTTCCTGTCTTCTATCATCATTCTTAATGCTACAATATTGGGCCTTTTTTCTGAAGACGTCTTTGAAGAAGTTGCTGACTTAAATCAGAATTTCAGCGTTTACTGCATTTATTGTTGTTTTTTTTGTTATAGTGTGGACGAAGTGAGAAAGTGATCGAGCAGACGTTTAGAATGGTGGAAAGAGGTTTCTCTTTGGCATCGGGAGACTCTGATTTAGCCACAGAGTTGGGCTACCAGATGGTGCTTCAGGGCAGAATCAAGGAGGCCATGAAGTGGTACAAGACGGCCATGACTTTGGATGAAACTAGTGTTTCCGCTTTGACTGGTAATATGTTACAATGATTAATGTTACCTACATGCCTACACCCCAGATCTATACATACTTTTAAAAAGATTTCTTGAGATATAGCATTTTTTTATCTATGCAGGTATAATTCATTGCCAGCTGATCGAGGGCCATCTTGAAGATGCAGAGCAACAGTTGGAATTTCTCACAGAGATTCAACAGTCCATTGGGAAATCAGGGGTAATGTTTTTTTCATAAATGCCTACAGATGGCAACATGAAGTTACTTTTACTATTTACTATATTATAAGTATTGTAGAATAAAAACCCTATCCTTATTTACTGTTTTTCAAAGCACAAACCACACTGTTTGTGTTTATGTCTTTGATCCATCTTGTGCAGAATCCCCTTATCAAGTTTTCCTCCTTGCTACCTTCCTCTGTCTATTTTCCTTCATCAAACCCTTTTTGTTTTTCCCCTTCTGTAATTCTTTTTTAAACCCCATTAGGAGCTACTCTATCTGCGTGCAGTGCTTGCAGTGAAAAAGCGCCAGCCTCAGGAAGAGGTGACCAACCTCCTGAATGATGCTGTGGACACACACTTCTCCACACTCCAGAGTCTACCTCTGGGGGTGGAGTACTTTCAGAAGCTGAACCCTGAATTCCTGTTGGAGATCGTCAAAGAGTATCTTGCACTGTGTCCTGCTAAGGTATGACTTGGAGACTCATCAATGACTGTTGGTCCTTGAAATGTCTGTAAATTCTTGACCGTAAATATAGCCACTGCAAGTGTACCTCATTAACTTTACATTTATTAGCCATTTTTTGGTTGTGTATTTTACTTCACACATTTGGGTATGGCACTGTATATAGGGTTATGCGTACTTCTCTTAGTAAGACTCATCATGAAAAAGTAAATAAGACTTACTGTTGATGTTTCAGCCTCCAGCTCAAGGCCACCCTCCTGCTCCTCAGCTCCAGCACTGTGCCACATTGCTGGATACAGTGGTCAAGATTGTGCCAGGTCTCCTTCAAGGGGTCTTCCTGCTAGCCAGAGTCAGGTATCAGTCTGGTGAGCATCGCATTTCAAATATGTTTTGGTTGCTTTTGTGTAGATGCTGTTTCAAACTGCATTCCCTTTGTGTTTGTTCAGGTGATATTGATGCAGCTCAGAGCAGTCTACGTCACTGCCTGGACCAGTGTCCTTCTCACGCAGATGCTCATCTGCTAATGGCGCAGATCCATCTGCTGCAGGGTAACTTCACATTGTGTTCCCAGTCACTTGAACTCTGCCTCAGCCATAACTTTGAGGTAAGATCACCATCAGCATTACAGTAATATCAGTATAGAAATACAGCTCTGCCACCTTTTTGTTTGACATTTAGGAGCTTTTCAGCTTGTCCTCATTTAGACATATTAATACCACAATTGGCATACATGAAAAAATAGCATGAGATGGATATACTGTGTCTGAAAAGATAGCTGTGTGTATTGTGAAATGTCAGAAGTGCATTATTTCTGTGGTGAGAGTTCCTGCTTGAATCAAGAACTCTACCACATATTTATGTACACAAGCAGCACAATATTGATGAACTGATTGATTGAATTCATGGTGCATTCTTGTCCTTTTCAGATTCGAGAACATCCGTTGTACCACCTGATCAAAGCTCAGGCAAAGAAGAAGATGGGTGAGCTGACAGAGGCTATTCAGACATTGCAGATGGCCATGAGTCTTCCAGGGGTCCGCCGGGCTGGATCTTCATCCAAGTCCAAGATCAAGAAGATTGAGCTGAGTCCTGCTGACTGTGTCTCTGTCTTCTTGGAGTTAGCGGAGGCCCTGTGGCTCAATGGAGAACAGGTAATATAGTGAGTTTTTATGTAAAAAGGCATTCACATAATACTATCCCGTTTAATTTAAAGCACATTTTTAAAGCACTCTAAATATTCTTCTCTATGGTTTTAGTGATATATTGTTGTGTCCTTGTTTTCATCCCAATAGTGTTTATGAGTTTTGACATACTGTATGTTTGGCCTTGGAAAAAATAAATAAAATGATTTAATATTACAGCATGAAGCCGCCAAAGTAATGCAGGATGCCATCAATGAGTTCTCAGGCACTCCTGAGGAGTTGCGTGTCACTATTGCCAATGCAGACCTGGCCCTGCTGCGTGGTGACACCGAGTTGGCACTGAGTATGCTCAGAAACATTACCCCTGAGCAGCCCTACTACATCCAAGCCAAGGAGAAAATGGCAGACATTTATCTGAACCACAGAAAAGAGAAACGTCTGTATGCAAGCTGTTACAGGTGAGCAGTAAACCTCGTCAACAAGTACACTGAAATCTTCAAGTGGTCTTGATGTAAGATAGCAGTTGAACATATGAACAAATATAGTCTGTGTGAAATGTAATGCATTGTAAATGCAATAGCTCTCTCCTGTCTCCTTCTGGTCCCTGATGCCACTAATATTGACAGCTGAGAAGTAAAAAAAAAACATGACTGAACCTCAGACCAGTCGAGACATATGTCTGCATAATCAAGCACTGTACACCATATGTGATGTAATGTTTCTGTCTGTTCGCCAGAGAAATGGTGGAGAAGCTGCCCATTCCCCACACATATCTCTTACTGGGTGATGCTTACATGAACATTCAAGAAGTAAGTGGAAGATGCAATGGATCTGTGTTTGATGAGATATTGTCTTTGCCACATAACAACTGATTTATGTGGGTATGGATTAGGTTAATATGGTTTTAAAGCTGCTGCATGCTTCAAATAAGACATACAGATGTGTAGCCTCAGTGTTTCATTATAGTTCTATATCTCCGTTCTTACTATTCATGTTAAGGAACCTTGCTGTTTTCTGATTGTTCCCTTGTTGCTGAGCTTTGATGGAGCTGTATTGAAAACCATGACAAAGGTCTTGCCTTCAGTGCAAACTGAATATTTTTGGGGTGCTTCTCTTTAAAATCTACAAAACATAAAAATAAGAATTTCCCCACAGTGAACACAGTGAAGGATGTGGCCATGGGGAGACTTGCTGGTTTCACATGCATCCTGGAAAATCTGAAGAATCTGTAGATACCTAAGTGTTCAAATTGGGAAAAAAGTTAAAGTACTGGAAAACAATGCATTAAGAATGAAGCGAGAGCGAAAACTGTGGCAGCAAAAACGTCTGTGCGAGATTAAATAAGATTCAACATGTGATGAATGTATGAAAGCATTTTAAAATCAATTACTGCATGCTCACAGTGGCTCGTAAAAGAACATTAGAAGCACACTCTATGTAAACAGAAGCTTATTATCAGGTCAGTGGAAACGAGAGGATTGTAACACAGTATAATACATTGCTTATATAAAGGAGGAAACATGGTTGATAATAAAGGGGAAAAAATAATCTTATAGTTGTAGGTGAGTGATCAACTCAGAATGTTACATTGGGAGGAGTAAATTAGCTAAATATCTAACTAATATGGGAAAATGATTATTTAGTCCAGTTGTGCCTTTTATGAGAAAAAACGGTTAGACCACAGTATAAAGCAAACAGCACTATACAGAAGCAGCTTGGTGTTTTAATTGATAAGCTAGTCAAAAGCTGTAAATATATAAATGTATATATAAATATATATATATATATATATATATATATATATATATATATATATATCTGAAATATGAGGAGGCTGATAACACAAACTGCATATCTCTCACTAATGAAATCAAATGAAAAGCAAAAAAATCCCTTTCAAAACTGTTAAACCTAAACCTAAGTGATAGACAGCTGAATATGGAGGTGCAAAAATACCTCCTACAAGTCTTTAGTGAATGAGTATGTGAAAGATAAGGAGGTATGTCAGTACCTGCATGATTTTATGGATGGTGAGCTTAGCCTCTTAAGAGATCTTATCTCTACTAATTGTCCCTAACAGCTCTTACAGCATGCAACAGCCTTTAATGTGTTTACCATGTGTTTGCAGTATTTGGTAAATAAAGACATCTATCAGACTTCCTAAATAATATTTACAAAAACTTCAAATCATCACATCGCTTACGGTAAGATGTGTTTATCCTCAGCCGGAGAAGGCCATTGAGGTTTACGAGCATGCCCTGAAGAAAAACCCCAAAGATGGTGCTTTAGCCAGCAAGATTGGGAAAGCTCTGGTCAAGACTCATAACTACGTCAAGGTTTGCATCATATGCTTTTAAAGATAAGCGTTATTCACTCACAGAGAAACCCAATGTTGACACAAAGCTGCTATTACACAGGCAATAAATTACTATGAAGCTGCTCTGAAGACTGAGCAACAGAACTTCCTGCGCTACGACCTGGCTGAGTTGCTGATGAAGATGAAACAGTATGAGCGCTGTGAGAGAGTCCTGCATGATGCTCTGGACCATGAGCCAGGTACTAATGACTTCACAGTACTGCACACACACTGAACTCTCTTTTCTAGGACTCCTGACATCATGTTTCTAATATTTAACATATTCTTTGGCTCTACCAAGTGAATGAACTACCAGCCCTCTCAGATGATTGCCGTTATCTGGTCCTGTTGGCAAAGATCCAAAATAAGGTTGACAAAACTGAAGAAGCTTTACTCTCCCTGCAAAGAGTAAGTGTTTCCAGGTTCTCTGGTTTTCTGAGACAAAAAGTCACCTGTTCACATTGTGTCTCAAAACTTAAAGGTGATTATTTCTAAACCCTTAAACCCTTAAAAGACAACAGTGACAAAATTCTACCGACTTTTTAATTCATGTATTATTACTTGTGTTCATAGAGATGATGATTATTCTAATTATTTCCATAATGCGTTTGTGCCGATGCTGTTCATAGGCCCGCGATGTGCAGGCCAAGGTTCTGAAGCGGGTGCAGTTGGAGCAGCCTGACGCCGTCCCCATGCAGAAGCAGCTTGCTGCCGAGATCTGCGCTGAGATCGCTAAACACTACACAAGTCAGAGGGGCTATGAGAGAGCAGTCAAATTCTACAAAGAAGCTCTTGTGTATTGTGAGACTGATCGCAAGGTCAGTGCAGCTGAATCACAAACCTCCTGTGTACTCACTGCAGCTGTGGTTGACAAGCACTGGCATCTTTTTAGAATCTCATCCCTATATTTATAAAATGTTGTGATACATGTTGTTAGTTTGATTTAAGAAAAAGATCAGATTTATCTACTGTGCATTATTTCACAAAGATTTCCGTCACATTAACTAAAATAATGGCTCCCTATTCCCAGGTGATGCTTGAGTTGGCACGGCTTTACCTTACTCTGGATGACGTTGATGCGTGCCAGGAGCAATGCAGTGTCATTTTGAAGAATGACCAGTTTAATGAAGATGCAACTCTGGTTTGTCCTGTCTGTCTTTCACCACATGTTTGACCATAACCTTTCTTGGAACTTATTTGTAGATATTACTTTTAACGTATGTTTTTTTTCTTAGATGATGGCTGACCTTATGTTCAGGAAGCAAGACTATGAACAGGCCGTTTATCACTTCCAACAACTCCTGGAGCGCAAACCAGGTGAAAAATCGCCATCAGTTTCTTAAGACATTAATATACTACCACCCCTCAAAAGTAGTGGAAGTTTTAGAGGTTACTAAGGAAACATGTTGTGAATGTAAATGTGATTTGATGATATGAACTCCTCTGGAAAGCATAATAATTGCACCTGTTATTTTCAGACAACTATCCAACAATGTCACGTCTTATTGACTTGTTGCGGAGAGCTGGGAAGTTGGAAGAGGTGCCCAGATTTCTTGATATGGCAGAAAAACATACTTCCAGGACCAGATTTGACCCTGGGTTTAACTTCTGCAAAGGACTTCATCTTTGGTACGTCTGTTGAGAGTGTTTTCTTAAGATTATAGGGACATCTGTTTCAAATTTTGCACATTATGTGACTAAACCTGTGCTTGCTGCTCAGGTACACAGGAGCATCCAATGATGCTCTGCGACACTTCAACAAAGCACGGAAAGACAATGATTGGGGTCAACATGCTATCTATAACATGATTGAAATCTACCTAAATCCTGACAATGACACCATGGGAGGAGAAGTATTTGAGAATTTAGATGGTGAAATTGGGTAAGTGTACTTGATAAATAGTATGGAGCATAGTAACTGAAAGATTAGATTACTCATTATATATTATTGCCTTTTTACCCACAGTTCACAGACTTGCTTCTAATACTCACATGATTCAACTTTCTTTTTTTTTTTCATCAGGAACTCCACAGAGAAGCAGGAGTCGGAGCAGCTTGCTGTAAAAACAGCAGAAAAGCTTCTGAAGGAAATAAAGCCTCAGACACCGAGTGGACACACACAGCTCCGCATCCTGGAGAACTACTGCTTTCTGGCGACTAAACAGAGGGCCAATGTAGAGAAAGCCCTCAGTGTTTTTACAGAGATTGCAAACAATGAGGTAAGCAAACTCCAGATGGTGTGCATGAGTTACATCACTTTCTCCTGTGCAAATATACCCACACCAGGATCTGTCAATTACTACAGGCTCTCTTAACATCATACCATTTGGTTATAAACTACTCATTGTATTGGATCAGGCAAACCTTAAATGAATTGTGTACAGTATGAATCATTGTTTGCTATGTTAGTTCAGTTCTGAGTGTTATTTAACTTATAATAAAGTCAATATGTTTTTTGTCTGAACAAATGGGAGTGGGAAGATGTTGTCAGATTCATCCTGTCTAACAAGGATTCTTTGGTTGAATTCAGAAAGACCATGTGCCAGCCCTACTGGCCATGGCGACAGCTTACATGATGCTAAAACAAACTCCTCGAGCCAGGAACCAGCTCAAACGCATAGCTAAGATGAACTGGAGCATTGTTGACGCCGATGAGTATGAGAAGAGCTGGCTGCTCCTGGCAGACATCTACATCCATTCGGGGAAGTATGACATGGCTGCAGACCTCTTAAAGAGATGCCTCAATCATAACAAGGTCAGCCTGAAAATGTTGACACTACTGAAATATAATTTTTTGTTATGAAGGAATCCAATTCACACAAAACTTTTACTCTCCTTATTTGAAATATTTGTGTTTATTTACAATGCAGATGCCGATTTTTTATGTTTTTTAATTCTTTCTGATAATAATTGCACCTTTTTTCTGCAGTCATGCTGTAAAGTTTATGAATATCTGGGCTACATAATGGAAAAAGAGCAGGCATTCCGTGATGCAGCACTCAACTATGAACTGGCTTGGAAATATGGAAATCGGACTAACCCAACAATTGGTATGTCAACCAAAATCACATGTCCACTTCTTTTTATGAGGACAAAAGGTATTTCAAACATGTAATGTCATTTTTTGTTTTTGTTTTTGTTTTTTCAGGATACAAGCTTGCTTTCAACTACCTGAAAGCAAAGAGGCATGTTGATGCCATAGATGTGTGTCATAAGGTGAGGCAACTGGATGCTTACGAGAGTCTTAAGAAGTTTTATCCTTTTTTCCCTCATGAATCAAACTGTACTTCCATCTACAGGTTCTGGCTGCTCATCCAAACTATCCAAGAATGAGAAAGGACATCCTGGACAAAGCTCGCATTGCCCTGAGATCTTGAGAGAGAGAGAGAGAGTGTTTTGTCTGTGTGTGTGAAATAGAGAGCGAGAGTACGAAAGAGATGGAACTAAGGTCTCTGCAATAAAATGTATTTACTTTGATGTAGTCCACTTTTATTGTTTGGCTTAAATGAATGTGCATTTATTTTATTTCTTTGGGATGCCACTCGACTTGCTATGTACATTTTTTGAGTAGTATACAATGCAACACATCTCTTTCCTCCCAAAGTAACATCAAGCACCAAACTTCTCATTTTTGAGCATATAAACAAAATTATATTGCAAAAAGGAATTCTCTGTATTGGTTAAATATATATATATATATATATATATATATATATATATATATATATACAGATTAAGCTTTGTTTATTAAGAATACATACATGCTCCCTTATCTATCACACAATATATTTTTATATGATATCTTCATAGTGTCTTTCAAGTGATTTCCTATAGCTCATTTATATTTCAATATTGTGTTGAATGTTATTGGATGGAGTTGATAGTGTTTATTTCTCACTTTTCATCTTAAATAAAAGATTAAAATATCTACAAAAGATGTCTGTTTGGCCTGTTTATTTTCTTCTTATGACTTAATTCATGTTATTAAGCATGTGGGCCTGTCTGGGTAAAATGCACACCAAATTAACAATTTACATGACCAGTGTCAACACAGATAATTGCCACATAAGCAAACATTTACAGGCGTGACTGGACAAAACGTGGGACATAGTGAACATTTTAATGGACACAATAAACTGGATGCCTGTCGTGGATAGGAAGTGCTGGGGAGCACAGTCGCTCCAGATGGAGTCACTGTGCAAGTCGAAGGCATAAAGACTTCAAACCGGGCACCAGAGCAGGATCCTGCGGCTGGAATCCACGTCTGAACTCTTGCAAACACCCAACTCTTCATCAGGACTATCCGCTGTGCGTAAACCTGGGGAATTAAAGGGTTAGAGAAACTGCACAGACTCCGCTGGTGAGTGTCAATCCCAACCTTATTATTAAAAGCGCGATGTGATCAATAATCTAACCCTTCCATGCGAAAGGATGCTTAGTTTTTGGTGAAAAGCAGGCTGGACCATGTGCGTCTTCAGTTTCTCCTCGGTGTTCACATTTATTAGTTTTCCGTTTAACTATGTGCAAGATGAGGCGTTTTCTCAGAGACGCTGATTAGATGCGGTGGGCTGTGTGTGGCGTATAGCGCGTTCCTCCGTTATTTGTAACCCAGCAACTGTCCCAGTGAATAACCAGCTGAACAAATCCTATTGACACCATTATTCAATCAGAGGAACACCGCCGAGAACTCAACTTTTCAATATACCTCTAAAGTCTACTAACTTCATGTTTTTATCAACATGCTCGGATACTCAGCACGTGATTATTGAAAACAATATCTTAAAAGTTCCACGAGCTAAGGCAGACAGTGTCAGAGTCAAATGTGCTTGACGGGATCGGACGGTGATTTGTGTTTCAGGTATGGATCATGACACGCAGAAGTCCTCTCTGCGCAAGCGCACCAGCACGTCTCCTCCCTCTACCTGAGGAGCGCACCTGGATCCAACGAGACGGAAGTTTTGTGAAGTGCAAATCTCTTTTCGTTTTCACGAAAAACAAAGAGTTAGTTGGAGTCCACGTAACAAAAGAGGGTCTCCGGTCAAAGGAAAGAGGATGCTATTCGTTGGATTTTACAGGAACAATCTGAAACTTTCTAACATGAATCTGTAGTTCAGCGGCTCATATGGTATGTGGTCCTTTTTCTCTAAGGGAATCCGAGCAAAGAATGTTTGTGCGTGATTTGTAGATAGTAGCTCACCACTGTTAACTTCACCAAGAGCTGCTACACATAATGATTACAGATGTTTTGATTTCAAATACCACAAAAAGTTGCTTATAGTACACGATGTGGTGACATGGCTTTTAGCCTAATGTGAATGTAAAAATGTGATAACTGCTTTACTGGTATCTAATCACCAAAAAACATCTGACTCTATGTATTTATTTATTGTAGCTGAAACTCAGTCTAAAACCAGCCTGCCCTCCATTCAAGAAGAATGACAGTTCTCCGCAGAGTGCTCCGAAGGCGGCTGCACCCACTGAAACTGGTTTTAGTGGCCCTTGTCTTTGTCACATTTGTATTATTCATACAATGGGAAGTTGGGAGCCAAAGTCCTGAGGAGGACCCTTGGCTGAAAGAGATTGCAGTGAAGCGGGATGCCATGCTGGGCATGGTGATGGGAGCAGTCAATAACTTCAGGGATGTAATGCCAAAGATGCAGATCAAAGCTCCTGTACGTCAGCAGGACAATGCAGACAGCATGTCCTGTCTGCCGGGTCACTACACTGCTGCTGAGCTCAGGCCAGCCCTGGAGCGACCACCTCAGAACCCTCTTGCTCCTGGAGCTGCTGGGAAGCCCTTCAACACAGACTCACTGAGCCCTGCAGAGCAGAAGGAAAAGGAGAAGGGTGAAGAGAAACACTGCTTTAACCTCTACGCCAGCGACCGCATCTCCTTGAGCAGAGACCTGGGTGCAGACACGAGACCACCAGAGTATGTTGGCTAGTCTTTATGCTGTTGATAAACCTGTAAAGAAAATCTCTTGTTTACCCAAATTTTGCAAAAAAAGAACAAAAAGATGATGGTGTTAGTGATCATAGTTAACCAAATAATCTTCAATTTATTTTCCACATGATTATAAATCACAGACATCATGTGATTGCACCACCTAGTGGGTGTAAATGCAGCTTTGATGTTGTACAGGATGAACTTTAAGTTGCATACTGGGCCAATACACCAGTCTATTAAGTAAAGTCACTGAAAGATTCCCACATAGATTAGTGTAATATAGATTGGGTAATATAAAACTGACTGTCTAACCCAAAACAAATTCATCATATTTGCTTTTTGCAACTCGGGGAAGTCTCAGGCAGAAACCTCAGAGATGATTGTTCTGACTAAGACTTTGTTTCAGTATGTCTGCCCAGTTACTGTGGCCAGTTCAGGAAGAAGCACAGTTATGTTTGGCTAATTACACTATATCCAAGTACATGTGAGTCCAAGTACATGTCAGTACATAGTCAGTACATGACACAGACATAAAGCCTATCCGTGTACTGGATCTTATTAGAGGGAATTACAAAATCTCTCCCACTCAGATATGGCAGGTATTTCAAAAGGCTGCCACACATGCGGTGGCACAGCTGAAATGGACACCCCCCAGGGGAGAGTCTGCAGATGTAATAACTAGACTATTGTGCCACTTTACAGGACAGTCAAATCTTTGTGCTCTTTTTCCTTCTTGCTGCAGATGCATTGAGCAAACCTTCAGGCGATGCCCCCCCTTGCCGACCACCAGCGTGATAATTGTGTTTCACAATGAGGCTTGGAGCACTCTGCTAAGGACAGTATACAGTGTCCTCCACACCTCCCCTGCCATTCTCCTCAAGGAGATCATCCTTGTGGACGACGCCAGTGTGGACGGTAAAACTCAAAAGGGCCCTTCAGGACCGCCCTGCTCTCTTTTGGGTTTGGTTTCATGCAGCGTGTTGGGTGGGCAGCTCTTTGGTGTGCCACAAAACTTGCAGAGAGGAGCTCCTGCTCTTACTGTAGCCCATGAAGTGGGTTACAAGAAGAGGGGCTGCTAGTGAATACTTTCCTAAGAGGAATTAGCAGTAGTTGTGCTTAGACATGAGTCAGAAGTAACTCTTGTAAACAGGTCTGATAGGTAGGAAAAAACAAAACCCTGGAAAGGAAAGAGGTTTTTACGGAATGCAATCCATCTGATACTCTAAATTAAGTTATTTGTTGGGATGAAGCCACAGATGGAGCCCTGCTGTACAACAATACAGAAACTGTAGTGCAGAAACTGGTCAGACAGACTTGAAAGCCAACCAGTTTTGTCCTTTTCCCACCTGTTTGAATTTTATTTTCCAGGTTAAGGACTTTGAATATTTAATCAATTTGTCGCCACAGCAATCAGTGAGCCTTTATTCTAAGAATGTGTTCATATGAGACTGTTTATATAAGATTGTGTGCAACATTTACTCTCATATTATGTCATTTGATTTTTCATAATGTTCTTTTCAACCTCTGTAACTTTATGTCTCATGTATGTCCCATAATTTCAGATGTGTTAAAGGATGAGTTGGATGAGTATTTGAAGCAGCTGAGCATTGTGCGAGTTGTCCGCCAACGACAAAGGAAAGGACTCATCACTGCTCGGCTGCTGGGTGCCTCTGTAGCCACTGGTGACACGCTTACCTTTCTAGACGCCCACTGTTAGTCGACACCACTTACATCACTCACACATGAAAACAGGTTGCATTAACAATCTAAAATGAGCTGTTAAGTGGTTGTTGTTAAAAGTGATGATGTGACACAACGTGGTGTGTGTGGTGTATGTGTGTATGTATGTATGTGTGTGTGTGTGTGTCTGTGTGTGTGTGTGTGTGTGTTCGTGTTCGTTAACAGGTGAATGTTTTAATGGATGGCTGGAACCTCTGCTGGCCAGGATAGCAGAGAACTCCACTGTAGTAGTCAGTCCTGATATAACTACTATTGATCTCAATACCTTTGAGTTCATGAAACCTTCCCCATATGGCCAGAACCACAACCGGGGCAACTTTGACTGGGGCCTGTCATTTGGCTGGGAGAGTCTCCCAGATCATGAGAAAAAAAGGAGGAGGGACGAAACATACCCTATCAAGTATGCAAATAGTGTGCATGAGTATAGAATATCAACTTTATATAGTTTTGTGTGAAATAGTTAAAAACCTTTAACCACATTTCTCTACAGGACTCCCACATTTGCTGGTGGGCTCTTCTCCATCTCAAAGGAATATTTTTACCATATTGGAAGCTATGATGAGGAAATGCAAATCTGGGGCGGTGAGAATATTGAAATGTCTTTCAGGGTAAGACATTACTAAATTGTCATTCTGGATGTGCCGCTGTTCTGTTGTCACTGAGGCCTTTTGCCTGTTGGAAGTATCCAAATGGCTGCTTAGGTGTGTCCAACAGTGTGTCATTATGCATCTCTTCTTGTTATCTGACCAATAACCTGCAGGTGTGGCAGTGCGGTGGACAGCTGGAGATAATCCCTTGCTCTATTGTTGGCCATGTTTTCCGCACTAAGAGCCCCCACACCTTCCCCAAGGGCACGCAAGTGATTGCTCGTAACCAGGTACGGCTGGCTGAGGTCTGGATGGACGACTACAAGGAGATCTTCTACCGTCGTAATCAGCAAGCCGCACAGATGGCCAAAGATGTACGTACTGCTGATTTTAATACACCAATGAAGTACTGTGTGTTCTTTACCATTGTGATCTTCATAGATGTTCAATTTGCTGATTTTCAGCGAGCAGGAAATTGTTGTTTCAGTATTAGCTTTCACATCTACCGCTCATGGTCATATGTAGCTAAGTGACCACTCATTATCCCCCCTGTAGACAGGTTTGAGCAAATCCAACAACCAGCTGTATGCCTCAATTGGGGGGAAAAGCATAGAATTAGACTTTAACTGGGTAACCTTTCACTATTGTATTTCTCAAAGCATGAACTCTGTAGAATTCTTTGAAATGGAGAGAAGTAGATCATTTAGTTGAAAAGCCTAACTTGAGGCTATTAGAGGCTGATAGCTGTTAACCGACTGAGAAAAAGAGGTCTGAAGGAAGTCAGTTCTAGTAAATGACAGGCTCTCAGCGTTTCTCAACGTGGTCCCATAGGTGCCATAAAGAGCTCCCTTAGGCTATACCTCACAGAGTGAGCCAGTCCTCTCCCGCTGGCTTCAAACAGACATGCCGTCGTCAACAGCTTCAAGGAGTCCACTGTAGTAGCAATCAGTGTGCTCTAGAGTGAGTAGCATCCTCATCATAACAGTGAGTGCTCTCATTATTCAAGATCATGAGATGCCCACAAATCCCTTCAAATGTGGTGTTAATGTCACAGTTTAAAAAGAACAGTACTTGTCTGTGACATTGTTACAATCAGTTAATTTGTTAAACAATCTATCATTAGAGCAAAGCTACATGGTATGAACTTTAAACATTAATTGGTGATAACATTCAAAGTTAAATAAATTATTTTCAAAGTGGAATACTAAAATTGCAAAGTCATACTTTTTAATTTTTTTAATACAGTGAGATTTGGGATACTCAAATTCTTATAACTTTGGTGATCCTGAAACTTTTCATCCAGCTCCACCATTAGGTCAAAATTTGAATTTGTCCAATACATTGATTAATAATGAAATTCCTGCAAAATCAATGACTTTCCCATAATTCTCAGCTGGACTGAGTTTAATGCTTATTAGCAAATGTCAGCATGGTAATGTGCTCGATTAAACTGAAATTGTAAACATTATATCTGCTAGCATCAACAATCCAGCTTCGTCATTGTGAGCATGTTAGAATGCTGATATAAGCAGTTAGCTTAAAATATTGCTATGCCCGAGTACAGCTTCACAAAGCTGCTAGCATAACTGTACATTATTGGTGTTATTAGTATCCAGCAATGACAAACAATGTGAAAGATCTGATTTTCTCTCCTGCCTGCCATTGTTTTAACAGAGGACCTTTGGAGATATCTCCAAACGCATGGACCTCCGTGCGCGGCTTCAGTGCAAGAGCTTCTCCTGGTATTTAAAGAACGTCTATCCAGAGGTCTTCTTGCCTGATCTCAGCCCATTCCGCTTTGGCTCAGTAAGATTACACACCCCACCACTAGCTCTCCTCTTTCCAAACCTCAGAGCTCTGTCTAGCCACTGAGGGTTTCCACTTAGGATCTCCAGAGGGTACTGAGCAGTTCCAATTTGACACCACTGAAAGCACTCCAGGGACTAAAGTTGTTTGAACAGCTTGCACTGGATGTTAGCTTTTCATTTTGATTCCTCTCACTGCTTTGCCCTTTCCTTCTCTTTCTTTGTAGGTGAAAAATGTGGGCAAAGACTCATGTCTGGATGCTGGAGAGAACAATGAGGGGGGGAAACAGCTGATCATGTACCCATGTCATGGACTGGGAGGAAACCAGGTCAGTAAGAAAACATTGGCTATCTCTGATTGACAAAAAATGTTATTTAGGGTAATCACAGTGGTTGATGCAATTTTTCCTTTTTCCCCATGCTGTAGTATTTTGAGTATTCCACACATCACGAAATTAGACACAATATTCAGAAGGAGCTGTGTTTGCACGGGGCAGAGGGGGCTGTGAAGCTGGAGGACTGCCAGTATAAAGGCAGGAAAACATTTGTAGGAGCAGAGCAGAAATGGGAATTGAAGGATGTGAGTTTGTTCTTTTGCTTTTTCTATGATTTTTGATTTCAGATTTCTTTTCAGGAAAGTCATAGTTTTGTGTTTTTTTTTCTTCATTTAGAACCAGTTATTCCACATCCCAGGATGGAACATGTGTCTGAGTGCCCGTAATGAGCATCCTTCTCTTGTCATCTGCAACCCTGCAGACAGATACCAGCTCTGGTCCTTCGTTTGAGTGTGCAAATTACCACTTTATACTATACTGTATGCAGTTAACATGCAGGGTTTATTAGATTACTGACAACATTGAGTTTCTTAATTTATTTTTATACATAGAAGAACTGAACTGCTGCTGCTGGAAAGTTTGGATGTTAGGAGAAACCACAGTGTGCCACTGCTGGAAGGAAGCATTGAAACTATGCTCCCAGTCAGACTGTGAACTGAGATTCTTTGAACAATGAAGATGCACTGTGTTGGCAAGTGCCTCTTTTGTGTTTGAGGTGTTTTCACTACAGTCTACACAACCAACACTTGCAGTATTAAGTATTCAAAAACAAAGTTTGATTTTTCCAGTGATGCATAAATCTAAAGCAAAATAAATGTAGCACCAAAGAAACTGAAAGTGAAAACCTGATGCATCATCCCTTACATTTTTTTTTTTAATAATACAAGACTACTTATTTGGCTCCGTCCAGTGCCTTGGATGTAATTTTATTCTAGCTGGGGAAAAATGGTGGGGTTATGCTGGTGGAATGGGTGGTGGTATGGTTGGGTTGTTGCAGTTTTTCTGTTGATGCAGAATAGTGGCCCTTACAGTGTTGCAACCTTCAGATTAGTGTTACAGTTAATACAGTTTTATTTAAATCAGTTCTGGTAGTACGTTTTTTTCTTCAAAATCTTAAGACCAGAAAACTTTTGCAATATAAAGGTTTTATATTTTTTACGGAGACATTACGAATGAAGATTGATCAGTTTAAAAATTTGTTTGGATGTTTATGTTATGTTAAGTTTTATTTGGCCTAGAATTCATTCTTTATGAGCAATATGAATGCAGTCATGGCTGATTTGTACAAAGTATTGCTCTTCAAATCTCTTAATTGCTGCAATCTTTCCCAACATTATTAAAAGTTTATTTTCTGGTGTTTGTTAAAAGGGAACATTTTATGTAAAATTAATACACCCAAGGGACCCTATTTGTTGATCAAATGTATTTACATTGAGGTGTCTAAAAAGCTGGCTCTGCATCTAAACAGGAGTTCAATAATGCTTTTCTGGTGCAGGCACTAGTGTTTAGATGGCAGTGGGTTATTGTAATTGACTTTGTGTTTTTTGACTGGATGAGGAACAAATCGAATGTGTGTGATTGCCTAAAATGGAAACTGTCTAGTGTTAAGAGTGCCTTGGTATTAAGATGTCTTTATTTTGAGCTCAATAAATGCAGTTGGTTAGTGCTGAGATTCTTTTCGTCTCAATTCTCCCTGTGATCTGCAGAGGGCGCCTTGCACTTAGAAATAACTGAACTGTAAGCATACTGGTGACTCTACTGGCACAATGTGTTTTATCAATGCTGTGGCATGATGTGTACATAAATACAGGAATATTACATCATACGAGCTTAAGATCAAAAGAGCAAAGATTTATTACATTTATTTCAAAATCATGTTAAAAATGAAACAACTGAAAATGAAGTTGTCCCTATCTACATTTGGAAATCAAACATGAAGAAAAATAAAGTTACCGTTTTTGTGCAAAACGTATGCATTTCACGGAATATGAAATAGAATTAAATAAATCAGGCACATGAAGCTTTACAACTCACAACCAGCATGAAACAAAAGACAATTTTAAGAAGCAATTTACTCAATACAGACTTTTAGTAAACCACAATAAATACACATTTTAATATATCATTCATAATAAATACTGGAAGAAAAAAAAGTCAAACACAGGATTCTTAACTGGATGCAGTGTCATTGTATCTAGCCGTTCTCACACTGTATGCTTTGGCACAATTAATCGGTTCTATAGGCCATGTTGATGCCACTGATTGCCTGAAAGCAGTCTGCACACTTCTTTTGTACCACCGAGATGGCGTGAGAGGTCCAAGCTACTCAACAGCCACACAGAACCACCAAAACACCAGTACTGACCCCCTCTGATTAGAATGAATGGGCAGATATTTGCAAGCTTAGAAGGACAAATATCTGTATTCATGCACGAGCAAAGAGCTCAAGGTAAAAAAAACTTTTGCAATTAAAGTATTTTTTACTGGATTATTGCAGCCTCCCAGTTGTTGAGCAGTCATTTTAATTTCTTTAGTGTCAGTGATGTTATAAATATGAGGTTATTTACAGATTTTTGGTAAACAATTCATTCATATCTGGCTGTTAAGTCATTTTCGATGGCTCATAGGACTATTCATGTTGTGTGGCTGTTAATTACTGATTAGATTTTTTTTATAATAAGCTTTGATTGTCAACCTTGAACATTTGTTTCCCCCATATACAATTACTGTGGCACATGATTTTACGAAACTAACTGTGCTTTTTTAAATATAATATTTAGTGTGGCAATCAATGAAAAACAATCTCAATCCACTTTGCTGAGGGGTCCTCTCTATAAGAAAATTACGTGTGAAACTATTGCATGTAACACCTCAATAGAACAAATCAGCATAATTCCTGGAGCCACATAGATAAACATCTTATTTATTAGACAGTGGAATGTAGCTTATACTGCATTCAAAAGCAGAAATCTCATAACCAGTTACATAAGGAAATACTGACACATTATTTGGGATCACAATTTTTCTGCAATACATATAATTTATGGAAAGTTTTAAATGAAGCCTATTATGCAAATGTAATGAAGAAGATGGTGTTCCATTGTCTATGATGAATCATAGAGTTTCTCATAGTTTTGGAGATATGTCAAAGTGCTACTTTATTAATATCCCTGTATCAACAAAATGATTCAAAGAATAAATCTTCATTTGTAGTGACACTACATTATCATGTTAGTCTAAGAGTGAACAGTAGGGGAAAGAAAAACATGTGAGGGGCCACATTTTTCCACTGTTCAAGTATTAATCAATTAAAACCAACTGCATGCCACTGGACCCCTACACATAAGTGCAAAAGGCTGTGAAGTCTGACCTTTTATGTTATTGATATTGTATTCCAAACATACAAATAAGAATTCAGGCTTTTTTCATGCTTTTCCAAATCATAGAAAAGCATATAATAGTGACAAAAAAGAAGAGAAATGTACAACACAATTTTTTTTATATAAAACAATGGCAATCATTTTTTCCCCTAAATGTTACTGGGATTCCCAAAACAGCATGCGTATTGTTATCAAAACTTTTACAATATATATGTATACATGTAATTCCAAAACAATAAATAAACTGACAATAAACCATTTTTGCACATTTGACATATAGTAGACATTGAAAAGTTCCATCTACAGTACAATATCTCCTTAAAACTAGAACTTCACATCTGAAATTACAAGATACATTGCACAGCATGACATAACTGATGTTTCTGATCTTTCCATCTTGCAGCTCAGCACACACCGTGGTTGAGAAACATCAGAGTGAATACTTCCTCAAAAACATTTCAATCATGTAGTTATAGTTACAGATGAAAATGTACTGCGGTGCTGTAAATTGCTCTGAAATTTAAGGTCAGATAATGCAAAAAGGCCATGAATATGTTCCCTTAAAGTAGCACTTGGTCAGGCTTTTTCTCAAGTAAAGATGCAATAATGAAAGAACACTTTAAAAACATGAGACCCCACTAAATGGCTGTGACCTCAGGGCAATGATCAGGTAAAGGGAGATTCTTGGTACTGTTCGCTAGTAAGGTCAGGTCAGAATGGCCATTAACAGTGGAATCTTCCTGTGGCTGTTCAGCTGTCATAGAGCTGCTGTAGGAACCCTGGGTGTTATTGTTCAGGTAGTTTTGTAACTGTGTCTGGCTCTGGTTTTCTGGCTGCTCGACAAAAGCTGCTTTAGAGATCACCTTCTTCTCCTGCTCAGGTGTGTAGCAGGTCAGAGAGGTGGCTGGGGCAGCACCTGTCAGGGAAAAATGGTGATTCGCTGTGTACTGTTCCTCAGCCTGATTAGGGTAGTCTGTATACTGCTCAGCAGTCATGTTGAAGGGTCCCTGGGGCAGGCTACCATTGGTCGTGCTGACTGGATCTTGGAATGCTAAGGCTTCCCCGTAGGGTTCACGGGGTTGACTAGTTTGGCCATTGGAGATGGCACTGGAGCTCCCCAGCTGACAGTACTCAGCTGAGGAGTTCATTAAATAAGAGTTTCCGTTCATATGGTTATCATGTGCCACTGAGCCATCATTGTAACACAGCACGGAGGACAAAGGGACCACCTTAGTGTGAGACACTGACGGGGTTGTCATGTCATCCTCAAAGTTCTCAGACTTCTCCTCATCCTCATCGTCTTCCTCCTCATCCTCAGAGTCGCTGTTTGCTAAGCTCTGAGTGCTGGAGTCAGACAGTCCGCTGAAAACGCTGCTGCTATCCTCTTCATCGTCTTCTTCATTCTCCTCCTCTTCCTCCTCCTCGTCTTCTTCATCATCGTCTTCCTCATCTAGCGGCTCCTCCATCTCCTCTGCGGCCTGCAGGTGCATGCTGGCTGTCTGTGGGATGGCGTCTGACAAAGAGTACTCCAACCTGTGCTGGGTCTGAACGAGAGGATTTCCACCTCCCATGTCATTAGTTTCACCGCGGTAACCGTTGCTGGGGGAGGCTTGCTGCTGCTCACGGCTTTTCTCCAGTTCCAACTTCATGATTGTGTGCAAGAAATGGGTCCGAACACGGATGGGGTTAAACTCTACTCTCCCAGTTGAATTGCTGCAGCCTTCTTTTGTGCAACCACATGGAAATGACATACGGTCCACCTGAAGAAAGCATAGCATTTATTGTGCAGTCGTTTTATTTTCAGTCGATTGACTACTTAATGTGATAATTACATGATTTTATGTGAGTACAAAAAAGATCAGCATAGGTCACCCTTTAATGTACTGTATCAGTTATTGATCCCTGCACCTTTTTTAAATATACAGTGTGTTTTCCTGTTTACAAGTTAAAAGATAAGACATTGCATGTCATGGGATTTACCTGGCACTTGATTCCTGCATTGCTGCAGGCACAGGTCTCTGGGTCACAGAAGACTCTGCAATCACAGCCGCAATCCTCTCTGGACATTCGGATGGCCCGCAGTTCATGTTTCTCCTCCACGTCAATCTTCTTCACACCAGAGGACCGGAGCAGTGCCCGACGCTTTTTAGTGGTAAGAGGCTGCAGGAAGAAGTACTCGTCCACCTCTGTGTTGTCCAGATCAATGTCATCATCAGATATGTCCTCTGCCGTGAGCGTGTTGGCCTCTTCAGACTCGACTGTGCCATTCTTAGTTAGCTGAAAACAAGAGAGAATCATAACAAAGTATTTTTTTATGAAGGAAAAAATTAGCTAATTACAAACAAAGACTTCACATCTGATAGGCCTACATAATGCTTATAAAATTCCCTGTACAGCAAGACAGGTAACCTTGATTTTATTCAGGCACAGATTGCAAAGCATTTACCTTGAGTTTGATTGAGTTAAGTTTCTCCTCCTTCAGGTGGTCTCTGAGCATGTCTCTATGGATCCTCTCTTGTTCCAGGGCAAATTCTCCCAGGGAGTACTGCCTGACCCAGCTGTGCCTGTTGGACATGCCCAGCGTGCTACCACCTTGGCTAGGCACGCTGGTGAAGCCCTGCCGCCGGCTGAAGTAGTACACTGTCACATTCTCAAAATGCACCCGCCTCGTCCTCAGCCGCTTCTCCCTCATCAGTATTGAGTCAGCTGCAAAGGAAGATGGCAAAGAAATCTTGTCTTCTTGGTGGTAAACTGTTTACTATGTTTTGATAACTCATTAATCTCATATGAAAAGAATTAAATCTCCATTTTGTACATCAGCATCATTTACAGTACCAGTCAAAGGATTGGACACACTTTCCCATTCACATCAATGAGAAAGTGTGTCCAAACTTTTGACTGGTACTGTATATGTACTGTCATCTTGGAGTAGAAGAGTTGTAGGACTATGTAAAGCCTTGAAAGAAAAGTTACATCTTTATGGCAAAATGTGTGATACTGATTTGCTTTAAGTGTTGTCATTAAATGTCTGAAACATGAGAAATTCATTTTTGCCAGCTTTATAGCCAGCTTTTATATATCTTGGAACACAGCTTTGTGGGGAAGGATTTTATCACATATCTGTGCTTTCGCTTGGTATGCAAGTCCTCAGTGTGTCTTTTTAAGGAAAGTTCTCCAAAAGGGAGGGACAGAGAGCAGGGCAACAGTGGAGCATAAATAATCCCCTGCCTGGCCCTGAGATGAAGAGCACTCGTTCACAGAGGCAGCGTTCCCAGCGCTCACCCCATATCAGACAGACAGGACAAATAGAAACCATCTGGTTCCTACAGCTCTGTACCCCACGCAAAAGGGACAATACATTTCATTACAGATGTAGGGCTGTCGACATACTGAGCAGAGCCGAGTTTCATGCAAAACAGCTATCAGCTCGTATTTGGTGTCAAAACAGTTAACAGATGTTTTGTCCTACATAATAAGCTTCTTTTTTAGATGTCTATATTAAAACAGCGACTCACAGGTATTTTTCACAGTTTTGCAAGCTGTAATTGGCTTAGTGTTCCTTTACCCTTTAAAGACTGCAAGAACCAGACCTAAATGTTTTTCAGACATTTAAAAAACAAACACATTACAGATTTGTTTCTTCCTCTGTCTAACATAACAGCATTGGATGTAAAACCACTCCGGACATAATTGTTTCATCTCTCTCTGTTTCTCTCTCTCTCGCCAAGATAGTCAATCACTATACATGTTCATGTCAATTCACAGGAGGGCCCTCTTTATAGTGCACAGCTCCCTTGTCGCTGTTAGCTGTCCTCCTTGAGCCCCCAGCTACCAGCAGCTGCAGCTGACACAGAGGCCAAGCTCAGCTTGCAGGGACACAGCACCCTACTTATGTCTCTCTACAGGACAATTTCTTTGACATTCATCTGTGTCATTCACACAGACAAGAAAAATGCTACATTGTCAAAACACAAATTTGTTGTTATTGTCTTTGAATAAAAATTAAAAACCTTTTTGTTTTCTCAGGTAAAATATTTTAATTAAAGAAAACCCATCACTAAATAGCCAAATTGTGCACATAAACACAGTCATACACATGCAGACCAAATCTTTTGTTCTTTAAGAATCCCATTATTTTCTGGCAGCATTTATCTGGATGCTTTCAAAATCCCCCAAAGGATTACTAAACTACCACTGTATAATCTATTTCACTTACGTTCTGTCTCATTTCTTTGACTCTAAGATTTACATTTGCACTGTGTTACTCCTTAGAGATGACTTCAGTGTCCTTTTGAACCTACATAAAAATCTGTTGTGGCTGGTTTATCTTCGATAAAGACGACTGCATTCTTTAATACAACGTCAGTTCATGCCAGGAATTACCGTGGAATTTCTCAGTTGCAAGAGCTCTTAAGGTGTTTGCAAATTAAAAAGCAGAACAGGTAAGTACCTTACAGAACCTCAGCTGTGACGTTATCTTAGTAAACTAAAATGGCTTTTTAAAAACTGGGTTTTCTCATTTGGTCCATTTTAGTCTTTTTCATCCAGCCTTTTTTCCAAATGTAATATTAAAAAGTAAAATATGATTAAGTCAGCGACTTGTCAACCATCCCTATGCTGTTCCTAGAGAGTTAATGCATGCTACATGTACAGTATCAATAGTGTAGCACGCAGCTTGAGACAGTATCAGCTCCTTCATCTTGCTGTGTCTGCATGCTGATGCTGCTCCAAATGAAGGAAGCTGACTCTGCATCCATCCTCTTTATTACAGCACAGGACTCTAACCAATACTTAGCCTCACCTCTCCCCTTTTAGCTATGACTCTGCATTCATATTACACTTGCTGTATATTACAGTTGATAAGCTTTTCTTTTCTTTGACCTGCATCTTGCACTGATTGTAAGCTACACAATTTTTATACTTGTCTTGATTAAAAATCACCTCTGAGCTTTGGCTTTGTTTTTCTTGAGAAGAAATGATTACATCAACCTACTGTCAATAGAAAACATTAGCCACACTGAACACACTGCATGAATTTAAAAGGCAAAGGCACTCACGGGTAAAAGGGCCTGAGGCAGAGGGGTTGACACTGTCACTGCTATCCCCACTCTCACTGCAGGAGACCTCATCATCAGACTCCCGCAAGGAAGAGCATGGGGAGGAGGAGGCTTCCACCTCCTCAAATTTCCTCTTCAGTATTCCACTCATGGCCCGCCGCATCTGCACCTGCACCTGAAACCGAAAGACAGCAGAGGGGCCACACATTATTTAATATCCAGTTTAGGGCCTTCATAATCCTCAACACACTCAATTAGCTTTGAGACCAAGTCTCCCCTCCTCCCTCCACACACACACACACACACACACACACACACACACACACACACACACACACACACACACACACACACACACACACACACACACAGTCTCTCCTGCTGCTCTCCCAGCTCCCAGGCGTCCCCCAGGCGATTGATCACCTTGGCACAAAGGAGCTAAGATGGAAAGAGAAAGCTGCTAATTACATACTACGTCTACCTTACAGGAAGTTCATTTCACTGTCTTTGATTGAGAGGCCAGAGAAAAAAAAGAGACGTGACCAACTTGTCTTGCACTGGTACAAACCAGGGTGGAATTACATCCAATATATATTATGTATCCATAGATATAAATATAGATTAAAATAAACTAAAACATTATCTGATTGCCTGTCATTTCTGCCACAACTAGAAATGAAGCATGATTGAAAATATCCACTGGCTTCAATTACAGGTCATCTTAAGGGAGAAAGAGCCAACATGCCACTTTTTCTAAAAAATGATGCATATACAGTATTGATATGATGTGTTTATATATATACAGTATATACACACACACACACACACATATATATATATATATATCGAGAGAGAGGCAACAATCTTCACAACAAGTGATTTGCTTGGTACATCACACATCATGCAGTGATAGCGGAGGAAGAGGTGAAGCTGCTGTTGACAGCATAATGAGTGACATCCTGTATGTCAGTGGTGAGCTTCTGTTAGGTCAGTTTCTTCCTGTAAAAAAGAAAAAAAAGAAAAACTAGAGCTGAGCCATGTACAAAATCTATACTGAGATGGGCTACAATTTACCTCATAATCTGCTGCAAATACAGTCAATAATCATGTCCCATAAGATATTTTTAAAGTAATACAATGCTTTGTGATATTGTTGCAATAGATATTATCACTGCTACAGACCTGTGTGACACCACTATTAAATGGTGCCATGATAATAATATCTTGTAATAGTAGCACTACAGTTCATTTGGATACAGCACACAGCACAAAACATTATCCCTGCATCTCTGTGTAGGTGCAGCTACAGTTTGTAGTTGCAGCACTTCAACAAAGGCTGCTGTAACAGAAGTGTTACAGAACACTTCTGTCAATTGAGAGGGACCATTAACTCCCCCTGACTGATGATGCAATTAGACAAATAAACAAGAAGAAGATCATCAGTCAACTACACTAAAACCAATTACCATTACCCTGAAACTCGCTCTAATAACTACTGCATTTTAACTGTCAAGCTAAATGTCTTTTTAGGTCATATCGTATCATTTGTCATCAATGTGTAATTAAAAGACTTATTTCATTTTAATCACCATTCATAAAATCAGACGTTGAGAATGTGGTCAAAATATGTCCTTTAATGTATTTAGCTGAAGAGCCTTGTGTTCCTTGTTTTAACAGCTAGAAGGTCGTGTCACATTTTAAAATTAACAGAAAAGGTTTGCTATGACTGGCAGCTTTTCCCTCACTGCTTTCTCTTTCGGAAACTGGAATCAGTAAAGGCAGTGCATCTTCACCCAGTCCCACTCTGTCTATCTGCCAGAGCAGCTTGTGGGGGAGTTTCATTCACAGACAGCCGCTGCGTTTCATCTGGGCTCTGCTATCAAGTCATTACAGATGCAAATGCTGCCTGAGAGAAAGAGGTGCTACCCAGAGAGGAGTAGCGCTGCCAGCAAGAGGGTCATTGTTCCCAGGAGGCTGTGCTTGTTCAGCGCAGTGACATGGCACTGCCAGCATTTGGAGAACCTCCAGGGTCAACAACTCTACCTACAACTAAGGAATGTGAGGCATCCTCCATTTGAGAGAAAGTGTAGGAAAGGGCAGACCGTCAGGATAACCTTACTGAAAAAAAATCTCATCCAAATGAATTGGAATGAAATAGAAGAGAAATCTGTAGGGGTGAGCAAGCGTGTTTTAGATTCTGTAAGCCAATAATAGCACTGGTTGAAAGAAAATGAAAATCAATCTACTTCCTCTTCTGAAGGATTATAACAAATTATAATGACATAAAATGAAGAAAGAATATATTACAACATGAAACGTATAACATGATTGTTCACTGAGATTTAAAATGTTAATCAACCAACAAAATGGCTAACCTTACATCAAAACAGCTAAGAAACAGATTTATTTCATGATCCAATTCATTTGTGAGCAAACAGGAATGGAAATTTCCACCAGAAATGACCTGTGCAATTTCAGTCCATTTCCTACTAAGGGTCCTAGATGCCATTGTTGGAAACCTATTTGTATGCTTAGCTCTCAGTTGATGCTGCACTAGGCTTTGATACCAAAAGTGGTTTCCATGGAGATTCTAATGTACTCTCACAAGTACTGCTTTCCCATATGACTGTTTCCAGTGTTACATACTGTGTATGGGGGCCCCTGTTAATAATGCATCAGTGTTAGAGCAAATTAATTAAATAAATCATGTTTGTACATGCATCACAGTTCAATTATAAGATTAACTGATTATTTGTTAATTTGCATTCTGTGATGTCAACCACAGTATGAAAAGTTTAAATCTTGACACTGGATTTGCATGACATCATAAGCTACAGAGCAGTAGGTAAACTAGGGTGAACCTCTTTCATTGTGGCCAAATAAAAACCAGAGACTGTTGCTCCTCTCCAACAGCTCTCTCTTTGTCTTCTCTGTTGCCTTACCACTAATCACGGCTGGGCAGCATACACTATGGTACAAGGAAGAAAATCCCAGAGAAAATAATGCAGCAAAAGCCAGCTTGGAAAGCCCCTCCCTGTGTTTGCCTATTTGAGCACACACATCAACTGTGGAAACCAACTCTTGTTCTTAATCAACAGTAGCTCACTGCACCGTAACACACTTGCATCCTGAACGCAATCTTTTTTCCCTCGTCATTCACAAGCCTCTCACAATCACAGTAAACCGATGTGACAACACAAGGCTTAACACACTCACCACAAGTGATGCCAACAAGCCTATGGCATCTGTAGCAAGTCATGACACATCAGTCCAACAATGACCAGATTACACTTCTCTGTGCACTGGCCCTCACAGGAACAACTGACCTGTATCCACTGGCAGACTGTGACTCCGGTCACCTCTTCTCACAGCGACACAGCCAAACTATCATAAATGTGGCAATTCAAAAAAGGTGAAACATGATGAATGAAGAGGGTCCCATTTTGTTTCAGTCCACTGACTTGCAGCGACCCCAGAGGTCCACGGACATGAGAAAAAAAGGGTGCAGGAGTGTGAGGGAGACTTGTAATTTTCCAGCTCTGACTGCACTGTCGGTACTTTATGCTTTATTGTAGCAAGATGACAGTCTTTCTCACTTTAACTCCCTCTTTGTCACTGTGTTCCTCTCTCTCTTTCTATCTCTCTCTCTGTGGCCACACAAAGGCTCATTAGCGGCAGCCGGCTGAAAGGCAGAAGCCTGACTGGAGCAGAGTGGAGCAGAGCAGAGTCAGCCTGTGAGATCACATGGGTGGGTTGTCTGAGAGGGAGAGAGAGAGAGAGAGAGAGAGAGAGAGTCAGGCGTGCCTCTTCTCCTGCTGTCTGCAGTTATTTTTACCAACATGAGCTGGGGAAGGGAGGGGGGCAGGCAGGGGGGAGGAGGAGGAGGCAGAGGTATGGGGGGGTCAGAGAGAGGGAGAAGACAGAATGTTGGAGAGATGGATGGGAGGGGGGGCATTTGGGAGATTCAAGGCAGTGGGAAAGGGGAAGGGGGTTTATAACAGGGAGAGATGCAGAAAGGATGGGTTTCAGAGAGGAATAGTAAAGGGGAGGGGGAGAATGAGGAAAAGGAGGGGTGAGAGGGTATAGGAAAGGATAGAGAATGGGGCAAAAAAAAGGAAAAAGAGAAACATCTGAGCCAATAATAATACAATATGATCATCAAGTGTGAATACATAAAAGAAAATTAATGTCTGAATGACTTAAAAGATACTGATGACAAAAAAAGTCAAATTTAAGAATTGAACACTAAACAATGGCATCATTCAGCTGCAAAGTAGTTTTATGTAGAATATTTGCACTGGACAGTTAAACATATACCTGGAAGACGGTGACAAGTATAATAACTATCAGCATGCAGTATACAACCTTGTCCACAGGAAATACGATTTGTCAGCACTGTAGTAAATGTGCTTCCTACACTTCCTATGCCAGGAAGTTCTGCTGAAGAGGTAGTGGGGCCTCGGCTAGTGCAATCAAAGAGGCATGATATCATTCTTGCGCTCAATTGGGCTATATTTCAACATAAGGTCCTGTGTTTCCTCTTATAGGATAGCTTTAAGCCTGCAGAGTTTGGGGTTAGAGTTTTTGTGTTGGATTTAATGAGGACATTTTTGCCCCCTTTTTCCATGTCATCATGTTGTTAATGATGTCACACTAAAGTCCAGCTCATTTCTACATTATGTCAGATTAGTACATTTAGTAGTAGTAGTGGTGGTTTATATCCCTTTTAGAGGTAACCGTTGAAATGGCTCCTTTAAAACATGTGGTTTGCATACAGGAAGCCAGTGGAAGTGTAATAACTATTTTCTGATAGACACTGCTGAGTGCTCATTACAGTTGGCTTTTATGGCTATATCAGACAGACCAAAGAACAAAGAAGGATAAAAACATAAGTGCAGCAGCAACCACGTACCTACAGGGAGCAGACACAAAAACAGCAACACTTGTTCAGTCGAATGCAATGTGGTTAGTTACTATAGCCCCATATTAAAGATAAAATGTGCCATGTATTTGGTCCACCCCCGTTACTTTGACACTGAACATTACAAGCACAGAACTGCAGGGCTACTGGGCTTGGGAATTGGCCTCGATTGTATTAAATTGTGCTGTTGTCCTTGTTATTGCACTTTAGATAAAAGCCACATTGATCCAAACTGATCAGACTAGAGAAGGCTGATGTCCTGATTATAATCATATTTTTAATCAGAACACAGAACTGATACGTGCTTGTGTGTTTCACTCTCCACTAAAAGACCCTGCAATCAAAAGGATTTCCAATACTAATAGGTGGCAACATGAGCTGAAGTGATTTGTGCCGGCTGAAATTGTGGGGTATAATTTGAGGCTAGTCTTTTAAGGTGGCAAAGCACTATATAATGTGAGCACAGTCTATTTACTATTTTCCTGGCAAGGATGCCAAGTAAGGTTACTGACTAACATGTCTGATTTTCTGTCTTTTAAACTTTTGGCCAATTCCATTGTCATTAAATAAATCAGTGTACAATTTTTACATTTATTTCAATATGTCCAGATTTTCTTGTTTTTGTCTTCTAAATTAGGTGGATAGACTCTGGCTGCCATACTAAACAATATTAATTACTTCTACTTATTAAACCCAGCAGGTTTTTTCATGAGATAATTCTATTAGGTATTTGGCTTTTATCTTGTAATTGATATTTGACAATTATTTGAAAACACACACACACACACACACACACACACACACACACACACACACACACACACACACATACACACACACACACACACACACACACACACACACACACACACACACACAGCGAATAAACAATCAAAAACTTCAATCTGGATGCCATGGATGTTTGATGCAAGTGCATTTTCTTGGTATGATTAGTTAAGCAGGAGCAAAAACAACCTTACCTATTGCCAAAATGATGTTGTCTGCATAAAATGTAATAGATCATCATTACAGAAAAGGTTACAGTTTCAGTGTAAAAATAGTAACTATTTGTGTATTATGATAATACATACAGTATCATACAATATATTACAACATGGTTGTTTTTACTATCACTTCTTCAAACACCTTTGATGGAGGATTTTATTAGAAGACCTCATCTGCATTCCTTTAATGATTCATCCATGAGCATCACACATATATGCTGCCCTATTACATAAAAATGCAAAACATAAGCTGGAGAGATGGCATTTGTTACTCCATTGCACCAGTGATGGTGACCTATATTTGCTCTGACTTTCAAGAGTCTTTCTTATCAATGAAAGACGGCAACTATATACAAATAAGGTTTAGAATGAATCAATCTTCATACCGTAATTGAGGTCATATGCAAAACACCTACCCAACTGTCACTGTAACAGATAAAAAGTAAATTCTAAAATATGATTGCAATAACATCTCAGAACACAATCCTGTTGTTTAAAACAAATATGCAAGTAGAGGATCACCTTAGTCCCACAGCAGATACTGTATACATTTCTTGAAAAGTATTGCTAAAGAATACATAGAACATGTTAATTTGCTCTGTATGTTGGTTCTACGTTTCACATTAACAAAGAGGTTTTGGGATCATCTAAGAGCTCTTGCCTTTTGTTTTCTCTTGCAATGGTCTGTCTTGTCAAAAACATCCCTGTAATAGCTGCTCCCAGAGTCCTTTGCACAACACCATCAACCCTCAAATGGCATGTTGGGTGTATTAAATAAAATAGTAAGTGCAAAAGTAATCATTACATAAAGCCTTCAGTGATCTCACCAAAACATCTGACGCTGAACTGTATGTCTTAAATACAAAGTCAACAACTGGTCAGCCTTTTGTTTCATTCAGTGGCAGAGGCCATGAATCACTAAGGATGAACTACTAAGGATGAATCATTTCTCAATGTTTATCACCTTCATCACAGCCAATATCCATCTCAACACCCAAGACAGCTATCTTGTGTCCAAATGCCATGCAGAACAGATGGCAGGTTCTACAACCTATACAGCTTCAAGTCAAGTGTCTCCATCATGTTTCCATCACTTTTGTATCACAGCTCTTTTAAAACCATCTGCCATCACTCAGAACAAGATCTACAGTGCTTCCATTGTCTATTTATAAGGCATACAAGACTGTTCTGTTCTGGCCAAAACGGTAAGTAGATAGACATTTGTCTGGACGCCCAGGTTATCAGTAAAAGATGTACAGATCACTAAACCTACTTGTCAGCTTTCTCACCTCCAAAGATGAGACTGACACAGAACTATACATTTACTTTAGCTAGACAAGCAGTGCTTTTGCCTATTCTCCTGTGTGGTGCAGAGCCGTGGACCACTTAATACAAACATCTCAGAGCCCTGCAAATATAGTACCAGTGGTGCCTCCTGAAAATTATGGATATCCACTGGGAAACAGATACAAACGTTGGTATGCAATAGGAAACACATTTTAAATGGATTTCAACCACAACCATCAATTACAACAACACCAGCTCAGAAATACTGGCCATGTAGTTGTAATGTGTGACACATGTCAAAGCAAACACGCCACTCTAATCTACATGGTGGCTGACAGACTCCTAGATATCAGAGGAAGTGGTACAGGGCGACGTCAGGATCAACCTCAGAAAAATTCCACATCAACATCAATAAACAGAGTGACACTACACAAGCAGACATTTCATGAATGAGCCACACTGAATGACACAGAGACACGTACAAACTAAGAAGGCAGATACACGTTTCACTAACATCGTTTCAGGAATAGAAAAGACTCTCCTGATAAGTTCATGAAACTATTTTTATAACAATAAGAAACATTGTTGTGGATACATTGTGTGTTTATATCAACTAAAGGTAAAGGTAAGTTTAGACTACTATAACTGCTTGATTAAGGTTAGAAAAAGATCACGGTGAAAACTTGTATTAAGTGATATTTTTGAAAACTGTATTAACACCTAACTCTGCAGCTTGTAGTTTCTTTTAGTTCATTATTTTTACTCACTTGTACTTTATGGTTGAGTCTCATGTTTCTCGTGAATCCACCCATATAAATACTTGATCTAATAGTTGATGATATGTACGACTGACTGTGTTTCTGCATTTGCTGAGTATTTCTGGCCTTCAAAATTGCTTACTTTTAATATAAGCCTACAAATATTAAATGCATGTTTCCAGCTCTATATTTTTAATTTGCGGTTCCACTGGAATATCTATGCATGATTTACAGTTTTAAAAAACTTCTTATTTATCATGAGCTGGCCCTTACGCAGCCCTTAAGTTCAGCCTCTGTCTGAAACTGGCTGTTTAAGCTCCTGTCTCTTTGGGGCCCCCTCAGTGGGGGAGATGCCCCCCCACTGAGCCCATTCTGTTCTGAAAATATGCCCCCTTTAACACTGATATCTCAGTCAAAAGGCAACCACTCTATATGAACATTACATTTCCATTGGTATGAAATGTTGCAGATAGACAGAAACCACTGTTGCCAATTAGCTGCATAGAAATATAATTTTTAGGTGCCACAATTCCTCCATGAGGACAATCAGGATTTTATAGATTGATACAGACTGTAGGAATATTTGTTTCTTTATTCTGTGTCTGCATCTGCCAAACGCCTATGCCATTCAATATGGCTGGCTGCATCACAGACCACTAGTGTTTCCACAGTGATGGAGCAGCCCAGATGGCATTGCAGATCTTTTTTTAATTCTTTCTTTTTTTTTATTGAGAGAAACATTTTTGTCATTGCAATAAACCCCGTGTGAGTGACCAAGGATGCATTGCACCAACTGATGGGATCACAGAGCAAAGACAAACCCTGAAACCACAAAAGATCTTTAGCCGTGCAGCCAGTCCGAGGTTGTGTTTGAACTCATCCATCACTAGAGTCACACTCAGCCATAAACTGCGAGAGAGAGAGGGAGAGGGAGAGAGAGAAGAGAGAGAGAGAGAGAGAGAGAGAGAGAGAGAGAGAGAGCGAGAGAGAGGAGAGAGAGAGAGATAGAGAGAGAGAGAGAGAGAGAGAGAGAGAGAGAGAGAGAGAGAGAGAGAGAGAGAGAGTAGCTAGGTCTCAGCTGGACTCCCCTGAGGAGAGGCTGTGGCCTGGATGATTATACATCTACAGATGATGTCAGTGGAGGATCCCTGCCACCTAGAAAACACAAATGCTCTGTTCATATATTCATTGAGACAGTTTTGTAAAGGGCTTGAGACAGATTCCTAAATTATACATGAAAAAGGCCACAGTGGAATATGTTTTATTTGAGGTCAGGGGACATCTGCATGTGCTACCATTATGTTTAGGAATAGGACAATAAACATATAGTCATTTGCATTCTCTCCCTGTAGAAAATATTATCACTGGGTCCACACACAAAATAGAAATGAATGTAATAGATTGTTCAAATCTAATGTTTTTAGATTGTTAGTAAAGCCTTAACAGAAAAAATAAGTGTAATATGAAATTGCAGAAGCACAAGATAACACAGATCATCCAGTTATTTTAAAAAGATCCATGTGAAAATGCTGCAATTAAGCTATAATATCCTGAACCTAAAAATCTGCACAAATCCTTGACAAATTTGCATCTGGCCAGTCATTAATCTTTGTCATGTCAGGTACACCACAGTAAGAATGATACCCACCAATATGCTCAGTGACAGTGACAACAAACAATTTGCTCAAGCTGTTTCCCCACTGTACAGCAATAAAGGTCAGATGGACAAATTATGCAAATACACAGCATTAATTGTCAAACACAGTCATCGCCATTCTCAGTCAGCTTTGAGAAAAAAAACAACCCAAAAAACCACCCATACACAAGGAGAGAAACATTCCACAATTACACACAAAGGAATACATTTATGGAAACGTAGCAACATCTACAGATTTATGCAAATGAGACTTCACATGCGCTCTGTACATTTGTTAACTTGCCCTAGCCCTGAGGCTACAGACAGATCTGCTCCACACACATTAAAGGAAGGGGGGGGCCAGGAGAGGGACGGTAGGTGCGGGCGTGGAGGCGGGGGGGGGGGGGGGGGGGGGGGGGGGGGGGGGGGGGGTGCAGCCCACTGCTCAACACACAGCACACGGAGAAGCTGCAGCCTGGTACAGCCTAATGCTGGGAATCATTGATCTCCTCATAGAACAATAGAGGAAGCATGGCTCCTTATTAACCACATGGGTCCAGAGCTAAAGATGACCACTACTCCGCTACTACATCTTTAGTTGTACTGGGTTCTTTGTATCATCAAATTATAGCTTAATGAGGTGCCATAAATATGAGAGGATAATTATTTTAATGAGAATACTCTGGCCAGAATATGTTGAGAGCTCCGAGTTTGTGGACTCATTTGACTCCAGACATGAGGGTTTTTTTATTATAATTATTATTTCTCACCATACTAATGACATTACCAATGTATCAAAAAATAGAGCTACAAGATTAAATTGAAGTGATGTTTACTCCAGTATTTTAACTGTCTCTGTTGTTACAAGCAAGGATCAAAATGAAGCGTGGCAGACAAGTGCGAACATATGAGCTCCACATTCAGACTAATGTTTTGATTTGCAGTAATTCAAGTCACACAGTGTGCAGGCATAATCAGGTACCCTAACCCTTGTGTCAATCACAATTCTTACCTAAATTATTCATGGCGATATATTTTATTTATGATTATATTTTCCCATGCCACCTGAAAGTTCGCAGAAGCCGGTTTGCTGGCAGAAACAGAGCTGCCAAAGCATTTCATAGAGACAGGGCTGCTTTCATCTCTCGCGCAGGCTGGGAAAGCTGTGGGATGTGGGGTTCATATTCTGCAGACAAGCCTTATCATTTATATATAGCCAGTATCATGTTGAGATCTTGAATCATTTTTTTGTATGCAAAACATTCGCTCTGTTATCTGAGAAAATTTGCGAAGTAGGCCAGCTCTGCATGTGATTACAGAATATGGTGAATTAGAGGGATATGAAAGACCGGAGTTACACAAAATATTTCCTGAGAAAAGTCTAGGTGAGTGTTATTAAGGAAACCTATTGTAGTGTTATTGTACGTCTGGTCCGTTAAATTTCATTAAGATGTGTTTAGGTTTATGTGATTCTAATAAAATAAGATTAATCAAGATTGTACATTTTGAAATAAGTGACAATCGAAGAGATGATCAATCAAACTTGTAAATGTCTGAAGGTGACATGTTCATTGTCACCTAAATAATGAACATAGCTTTGATGGGTAGGTATGTTTCCTCCTGTAAATGTGGCTCATTTTCATATATCCTTTGTAACAGTAATGCAAATACCCAAGATTAGGATTATGGATATTAAGATCATTAAAAGCACCAAATTGACCTTTTCTTTATTTTCACCTCTAATGTAGCCATATTGCAAATTTATAATATTGGGATCCTTTTAATAACAATGATGGTGCTGAATTTCAACTTTATATTTTCGATTACTTTGTGGAGTAGTATGAGTGCTATCGTCTTTTTTCTGTGTGGATTTTTCTTGGTTATATAGTTTATGAGATGATGTATACTCATCTCCATTGCACCAAATGTATTATCTAAGCTTACATTCACAGAACATAAGACAGGCCAAAACTTCTTTGTCACTGAACCACACCTTCTGGCTGTAAATTAGTAGAAAAATGAGCTTTAAGTTTAAATCTTGTTTTGTTGTTGTTTGATCTAAAATTATTGTTTTTTTTCTTCACTAGACCTTTCCTTTAAACAAATTACTGTATCCATGTGGTGGTATAAAGTATCACTGATTAAGAATATCAATTGTGTAATTAAAATTGAAATTTGCAAATGAAACAAATAATTACAGAATTGCTTCAAATGTTGATGTCTGCACTCACACTGGCTGTGTAAAGCATTTATGTAGTGGCATACCATGCAGTGATAAATGAAAACTCATTAAGGCAGAAAAATATGTCGTGTTTTTTTTTTTTTTCTTAATACTTAATTAACTGGCAACAGACAAAAGATTCCAAATAGGTGTCATGGCAACATCTCAAGAGAGCACAATCCGAACCGTGAAAGCTCAGAGCTCAGCCAGGAAGGAGCCAAAGACACAAAAAGAGTCACATCAAAAGCTTCTAAATTGGAAGCATGAACCCTGCTGAGACACACAAAGCTACTCTGTTATCTAAAAGGTTGATATTAGTTTACACCACATTCCTTCTGTATACTTCATTGATGCTGCATTGATTTTAATACTGCAGAATAATGTCATTTAATACATATACAAATAAGTCAATGCAGTGTCAATTGGTGTTTTGGTCAGCAGCATTTTTATCAGTATACCACACATATTTCAACTGATCAAGAAAGTACACAAATTCACTGTGCAGACTGTTATATGTGTAGTTTGATAATATAGGGTTATTTTCACAGGTGTTTCTCTGTGTTTTTTTCTGTGCTCATTGAAAATCTTAGTTTAAGGGGCAGGTCTATGAGCAGGATTTGTGACATCTAATCAATTAGTTTAGAAGCTAATCGTGGTCCAGTAAGCAACTTAGACAAATGTGATGTGGAAACCTGAAGCTTCCAGTGCACTGGAACACTGAGACTTGACATCACAGTAAAGTAGGAGACATCTTACATCCAGCAGTTCAACTTCTGAAAACTACATATTTACATATTTATATATTGTGGATTTTTTTTTAATGAGGAAGAAGTAGAAGATGCTACTTTAAGGATTTGAATTGTGTTATCTGACTTTGTTGAAAAAACCATAACAGACACATTATTATATCAAGTAAAGTATTTTTATATTTCTGAAAACATGCCTGGAGGGGATCTTTAAGTCATCTCACTTATCTAATTCATGTAGTAAGATTACCAGCAATGTGTAAAACAAGCCAGAACAACAAGTACCACTCACACCAGATTGTTTCTTTTCTTGCTTTACAAACACACACTATAAAGAACAACCCAACAAGTCCTCCCCATGTCAATTTACAATCTGATCTTTAGCCTGACTCAGTAAATCTGCCCAGGCCTGCAGGTCAAGCTTAAAGCCATGAATTCTTGTTATTCCCACATAAAAAGAAACACAATTGATTTATCTGTGCATATGAACCTTTGTGTGCAGACAGTTCACTCACACCAGACTTCTGCAACAAGACTCTCTCAGTGATATTAAGCCATAACACCTTTCCTGTCAAACTTTAATGGACAACTTTCACCGTTACCAATCTTTAGCCATCTGTGCTAGAGTATGTAATACCAGCATGGCTGAATCACTTATTCAAATAAGCCAGCTTAATGATGCAGCTTTTCACAAGTAAATACATCTACTTAATGTTTCAGTGTCCTTTAACTCTCTGCCGCATGTACTAATTAAATCCTGTTCCTCTGAGAACTGGGTGCTGATAGATTGAGGAAACAGATGGATTGAGGAAGAAAAATAAACAGTCACACAAGGAGAGGCCCTCACTCCCCAAGCACACACATACACACATACACACACGCACAGACACCACCCAACCCCCTTCACCTTTTAGATCTCGATCACAAAGATGGAAATGGTTGTGTGATTGTGTGTGCATGAACTCTAGGCGCTGTCAGGATGGTGGAGGAACATTGATGAGGGCAGGGATGTACAGTATAATAATGCTGCCACATTAGAGCCTAATATATAAAAATAGCCAATTCACATCAGGATGTTATATCGTAAGATTACTTTCATGTAAATGTAATAAATATATGTGGCTTGATAGGCAACAGTAAAAAATATGGAAATATGTGGAGGCCCATGACTTTTCATTTGTGCAGCTCTGATGGTTGATTTATAAGGGGAAATAAATACGAAGCACATTATACAATATATCCTAGAAGGTATGCCCTCTTTTCATCATTGTGATATCACAGGCATGCCTCTGGTATAATCCAGTGAGAATAACAGAGCTGTCTGTATTGACTGTTGTCTGCAATCAACATCACATCAAATCTGGTCATCAGAGGGTCTTTTGTGGCAGCATAGCAACAGTTGTGCAAGCTTTGAATGCCATTAATCTCACAGAATTCAGTATTTTAATGTGTTGTGATATTTCAGACAGCATGGATGTATGTGGATGTGGTCTTACCTTTAGCTAAATATATTACACTGCAGCGACTTGCTTCTGTTCTGTGAAGAATAGAGAGATATACATATTAATTTATGCACCCAGTGTAATAATGCTATCTGCATAACAACGTTGCAATTTCTGGAGTCATAGTGGATTATGCAAAATGTGTCTTAAAGAAATTTTATGCTGTTTGGTGTGTTTGTTGTGACAACTGATGTCAGATGCCACAACATGAGGAAGTGGTACTGCACACAAAGTCACTACTTTGTAATTCACATGTTATCACAACAGCAGAACAGAGGCTTTGTCAGGGAAACATCACCATTTCATCATTGATATGTGTATGATTGACAAAGCTTTATTTAAATCTCTTTGAGAGCCACTCTTTCTTTTTATAGCTGGAAAGATGGGATGGTGGTGGGGGCATCCCCCAGGGAGGCAGGGGGAACAGACTCTCTGCCTCTTCTGCCTGTTCTTCAGGAGGCTCTGCAGGGAACCAGATTCTCTTCTCCCAGCGGTCTGCATAAAAGGCTGTCAGCCAATTGGCCATACACCAGGCTTATACGGTGCTTCTAGTAGCCAATGTGACACACATGTGCTCCCTCAATTATAATAATACACAAAAGCACAGGAGCTCTAATATCTGTCTCGTTCATACACACACAGACATAAATCTGGGGAAAAGGACCTTTTGTGCACAAAGTGTTTGAACAGCAAAAAGAGACACATGGTCAACGGTTAAGTAGGAACAAAGAAAATTTGGTCTTGATGTATTAGTGTAATTCTCAATGTAATTCTTAAATTTTGATGACTAGTTGAAGCAGACAATCCCTGAGCAGAGTGACTGCTGGGGTGAGATGTCCAGAAGAGTTTGACAAATGGACCATTCAGGGATGGGTCCCAACACACTGAGGCAACAGAACAGCAGGCAAACACGGAAACATGTCCTATTACTTTATGCATCACAATAAAGATGTGAGAGGCAAATATTTTCTTTCTATCCAATCAATATGCATGTTATAATACAGGCCCATCAGGTTAGATTGTTCATACTCACCATTCATTTCGTTATCAGTATCCAGCCAGTCAATGACGCCACTCTCTCAATGGACTTAACAATGTGTCCTAAACCATGTCTCGGTTTTCTTTTACACGGAGCCTCCACCACTGTGAGATCATTAAAAACCGGTGCCGGTTTCCACGATCACTACTCGACTTGACCGGCACAATTGTCGCATACAACAGCGCTTTACCAAGCACTCCTTCCGGCTGCTCCGGGAACAATGGTGCAGCACCCATAGACATGGCAGCACCAGACTGACAGCTTCACGGACAACGTGACTTCCTCTGTCCAATCATGGTTTTATAAAGCAGGAATCAGCCGCAGAGCGCTGCCTGCCTGCCCACTTTGTGCTTCAACGCAAATCCCTGTATCATCACATCATGTGCTATGGCTGTGGCCAGAGAAGATGGGATTAATCATTACTTTAAAATAACATAGATGTATAATGTTCAGTGTTTGTAAATGAATGATAGTCCTCTCCTGGAGGTGATCAAATATCTAGTAGAAAGTCTGGTTTTGCTGGTTTGGGTAGACTAAAACTAAAATAGAAATTCTTTAGACGTCTGCATGTCATCCAATACACTGGGCCACAGTCTCACTCATTTTGGAAACTGCAGTTAATACAGCTGCAACATTTGTATAACATCCCTCTAAAATGTATTGCATTACTGTTGTCTGGAATGGTTGGTTTATAAACACGTTCACATGGTAATGAAACTGATAAAGTTAAGAGGCTTATAAAAAGAAACAGCTGCCTTGGCAAACACGCATAGCCCTTTACTATTTATCAAATTTAATTAGTCCCTGCTGGGCTCTGTAAGTTGCATTAGCCAAATGTAAAAAAGGTTTCTGATAAGTTAGAGTAGAGTGCAACAAGGGAGCTTTGCCCTGTTTTATAAGTTTTGAGTTACATTTAAGAGACTGAACATGAAGTGTTGGTTACTACTCTCAGCATTGGAGGGACAAATAAATCACTAAATCATACTGCCATCTTGTGGCCATAGTGTCAAACAACAGATGGTCTGCAGGCCCAGACTAATTCCAAATTATCTTTAAATAGAGCCAAACGTGTGGGTTGGTATGAGTGCATCTATGTCTGCTGAGATTAAGGGGAGAGGGAATTATGCTCTTGCCTCATGCTCAGCATGATGTATGTTAGTGTGCTTCTTAATTTCTGGACAGAAAGGGGAAAGTGAATATTACATTTGGAAAATGTCATAATAATAGCTCCTCATTTCCAAATCTTTATTTCATCAGAGAAAATTGTAGCTGCACATATTATTTCCAGAAATTGCTGAATGTGTCACCTGTCTTTTTCACAGCAGATATTTTAGCCTGTCGGGTGTTATCAATAACTCTAAATCAAAATTTAAAAAAATAAAAAATAAAAATTGTTCATTATTAATTTTATTGTTTTCTTCTGTGCTTTTCCTACTGTAACATGTCATAATGTCTTGCGTACTTGCTATTACTCATACATGAAGCTGCACTTAGTTGAGTGCAACATAGTCATCTGCTATTAGTTTAGTATCAACAAGCAGCCATTCACCTTCTTCACCCAATCACTCCTCTAACCTTTCCTGTGACCCAAATTATTCCATCAACTGAGGTATTACATTTCCACAAATGTGATAATAACCTGATTCAGCACTGATGTGGTTGAACAGGGATCAGCAAGGTTGTCTGCTTTGTGTTTCTCATAATGAGCAGTAGATGATGCTAAAGAGCTTATTCTGGAGAGCACTTATGCAGCTAAACAATTTAGTCCAACTGCAGCTCTTTAAGTAGTATAAAGTAAACAGGAACAGTGCACTGTGTTGGCAGCTGTACTTTAAAGCATGGTCATCACATTATGTTGAAACAGAAGCATGCTGTAACTTTACTAAGGTACCTTCTTAAAAGGGGTAAAAAGTTAATACACACAGATGAGTTTAGGAGCTTTGCTGTACTGTCTATTGAATGTTGAGGCAGTGCACATAGTCGGTTGTTTCTTCCTACTTTTCATTGTCTAGTGTTTGCTTATTTCTGATGCCAACTGAAAGATATGTTCTAATAAACAGAAATTATTTAAGAGGGTCAATAATCAGAGCTCAGAGGGAACTCGTGCTTACAGAACTACAAAAACAGCACAATTGTTTCTGAAGTATTAACCTCTATTGTATCACAGACCAAAAGAAAGTAAAAACTGTCGGGGAATGGCATCGGGAGATTGCAAGTTCCAAGTGTATTTTAAGGCTCCCCACTTTGTTTTAACATCATCTTGACTCTGTTTTTTTGCATCCTCATTAGTGCTAAATGTATTTTTCCATGCACAGTGTGTGTTTCACATGAAAGGGATGCCTTGCTGGCAAAGGGGTTTAAGGCCCTGACCATGAATCACAATGTCACCAGGTTGCTGCATGTCTTTTCCCATCTGTCCCTCTTTCTCTCTCCTCATTTCCTGTAATCTCTCTAGTAAGACACCCTCTGTACATTCTCTAAAAGTAGACTTAAAACTTTCGTTTTGATAAAGCTTATAGTTAGGGCCTTCTTAGTGTTGCCTTGGACCAGGCCCTAGTTATGTTGCTATAGGCCTAGGCTGCTGGGGGCATTCCCATGATGCACTGAGCTCCTTTCTCCTCTTCCCCCTCTCCACTTGTATGCATTCATGTACCATGAATGCATTTCTCAACCCAATGGGTAAAGGCAGTTGGCTGTCCACAGAGAGCCCAGTTCAGCTTTAGGTTTCTTCCTGTTCAAAGGGAGTTTTTCTTTGCGGCTGTCGCCAAGTGCTTGCTCAGTGTTAGGTCTTTGTAAATTAAAGCGTAAAGTCTAGACCTGTTCTATGTGAAAAGTGCCCCGACTTGACTTAATAAAGGAATACAAATGCAAAAACACACACATGGACATATTCCATATGAAAATATGCATTCACTGTTCACTGTTTGCCTTTCTAGTTATTGATATACCTCAGAACTTTGGCTAGCTGTGAAATATATTACACAGAATGATGGTCCCCAGAGGATACATTGTAATAACTTTGATATCCTGTGCTTTCATCTAATGCCATTATCTTGTCAAAATTGAATTTATCCAATAATTTGGTTTAATAAACACTAGCAAAACTCATTCAATTCCCACCAGCCTCAGCTGTACTTTTTGTTTAGTGCTAATCAGCAAATGTTTGTATGTTAACACACTAAATCAACATGTTAAACATTATACCTGCAACAAACATAAACATGCAAGCATTATCACAGTGAGTATATAAGCATGCTGATGTTAGCAAGGCTGTGTACACTTGGTATGTTATTGAAAGGCCTAGGTTGACTGAAGGAAAGTGATCTGCTGTAACCTGATGGCTGTGAATGGATAAAAGACGAGGCTATACGTGACACTGCGCCCTGGCCTGCTCTGAATTATGCATTCCTCAGGTCAACAGTGGATATCCAATGTCCTTCATTCAGCACTTCACACTGGACATATGACACATGAATATGTTTCTTATATGTTTTTTTCTTCCATCAGAGCAGTTGCAAAAGACTTTGGAGGCCATTTTAAGAAAAGGTAAGCTTTTATACATACAATTCAGTTCAATACATTTATTTCTATATTGCCTGCATTGTATTAAGTTACGGTCAAATAATTATGTGTTTGTTGGGGTGTTTGCGTTTGCGTTTGTGTGTGTCGCTGCTATATCAGAATCACTCTGTGTGTCTCTCTTTAGGTAGCTCTTGAGAGCTTTTCAGCGGAGCCTGTCAATTTTCTGCCTCTATAGAACTGCTGATAGTGGCCCCTCAGGCTGCAAAGAAAGTGGAACCCTGTCGAGTGCGCTGACCTGTGTCCTCTCCCTCCTTTAGTCAAAGTGCCCAGTGATACAATTGCACCACAATGGAAATTCAATCAAGAGATGGACCGAGTGAGTAGCAACTGCTCCCATGTCTGTCTCCAGTTCACCTGCTAATCGATCAATGAACCTAAAGGGGACCTTTAAACACATCTGGATTAAAGTATTGGGAGGCCTTTTAGAGAGATCACTTCACTTTCACCAACTGTAAGTATGATTATTGTTCTATTTATGTCTCTCTCTGTGTGTGTGTGTGTGTGTGTGTGTGTGTGTGTGTGTGTGTGTGTGTGTGTGTGTGTGTGTGTGTGTGTGTGTGTGTGTGTGTGCGTGTGCGTGTGCGTGTGCGTGTGCGTGTGCGTGTGTGTGTGTGTCTGTGTGTGTGTGTGTGTGTGTGTAGGACTGTGTGTGTTTGTGACTGGGGTGCTGTTTGTGTCCAGAGAAAATAGCGGTGATGATAAATGGTAATTGGTGAGATTGAGAATCATTACCACCATTGATCAATCATTCAATGGAAATGGTTTACCATTACAGATCATGGTCTGTTACAGCAAGATTATGCTTATTAATCTTTTAAGAAATAATCTGGCAGGCAACACATATGCACATTTGGTGTTTTTGAAAGACACACTGTTGTTACCACTTCTGTCACAAAATTTATATAAAGTTTCTTGCATTCACACTCATGGTTCCACAGGTAGTTTGAGAAGTAAGCACTGATACACAATTCACTTCCAGCTGGTTTAGAACAGGCATTATGATGATAGTGTTAACATACTCCCCATGCTAACACACAAACTGAAGAGAAGGGTGACGGTATATTGGCAAAGCGAATGAACACCAGAAACTTGGAGGGAATTTTAAGAGATCCCACATTCACACCATGAGCACATATATCACTGTAAATAGACAGTTCATCTCAATCATAGCCATTTCGTTCATTAAAAAAAAAAATCAGAGCATGTCTTGCAACTATTGTTCACAATAATTTGCCCTGTGAGTTAAACAATGAGTATAATCAGTCCAACATGAAGGATTTTAATAGAGAAAGACAACCTGGCAGAACACAGAAATGCATGATTAGCAGTGTGTGGGAGCCAATCATGTCATATTCCAGGGCTGTGAACTGCTGTTGAATTTGAATGACATGGTATCCATGACAACTATAGCAAATGAGTGTGCGCACAATGCTCGTTTAGTTTGAAATAGTTAGCATGTACTGTATGTCAAATGGCCCATGTAACAGATTAGCCTTCTGGCTTGACAGTCTTCCCATCTAGCAGCCCCTACAAGGCCAGTATTTCTTTTACATAAATAATGAAACCACAAGCACTGGATGAATATTGCGCTGTGTGGGTCTTAGTAAATTACTGTTTCTGCAGTCTGACTGGTTTTATGAATGTGACTCATTTGCATTCAGACTCTATTGTAGGAGCAACAGTAATGATATATTGCAGTTGATATATGTGCACACTTCCCAGCCCTGCAATAGAAAACATTTTTCCTGTTACCCTGAAAAATATATTATTGGTTGATGTTATATTGAGTGATCATAATTAACCAAAAGTTGCTCATGTTGATGGTGATGGAGTGGCTCAGTCATAAGAACTGCACATTGAGAGGAAATAAACGTTCTTGTATAGGTGCTATTCTTATAATGCAGTTGGTACAAACAGGTACAAACTATATGCAAGAAAAGACTTCAACCCATCATGACCTTGAAAATTATTTAAGCCGGAGGAGGAAATTAAGAAAACCCTTCTTTGCCTGCCTTGATGCAAACCAACATACTATTGTAGTAACTGTATTTTACCACAAGATGGCTGGTAGGTTCACACAGAAATCATGAGGATAAATCAAGGATATTTTGTTGACTGGTTTTCTTAAGTCCTTAGAATACTCTGTTACTTCAGGGATGACTGAAAATACTCATGTTTTAAATACTAAAATAGAAAGACCTGCCAGCAACAACAACAGTTTATGCATTAAACTACACTCCAAATTATTCATATAATGATAATGTATGTACAGTTTAACACTACCTGCTGCGGGGGCTCTGTTTCAGCTGTGTGGCTGAAACATATGCCACAATAAGACTGCAATGAGTGAAGGAATTATAAAATATATTAAATCCAAATAAACGCCTGTGCTCCTAAAACAACATTACTAAAACATTCATCACGACTCTGTTGCAAACCTCTGATTCTGTTATTAATCTCTCATGAGCCAAAAACTGTTGCAATGGTGATACATTTCTACTTTAGTTCAAGCTTAGTGTGACTTATGTTTTAATGTGCTTACACCGCAAGACACTCTCACTGCAGCAAAGTTTAATTAAGCGTGATACATTTTGCATAATGGGCACTTGTGTTTAGTAAACAATTTTTGTTAACATAAATCACCATGGACAGTCTGGTTGGGAAAAAAACATCTGTCTTTGAGTTGTCCCCCAACTACTGCAGAGCAGAAATGAAGTTTTTACAGTCTGCTGGATGCAACTACTGGACCTCTGCTCCTATTGCTCATTTTAATAACACAGTTAATGCTGCATTAAATTAAAGTGTCTCGTGACTGTCCTATTAATTACTGTTAGCCCAAGTGTTTTATATGAGTTGTGATGCATTTATGAAATTGAACCTTACCTACAAACCTCAAGTTAAATGATGCGTGCTATTCTCTGATGATGATGTTTAGTGCTTACAGTTTTTGGACTGCATGTGCAGAATGTGGAGATTCTGTTTTATATAGTTGCACTTCTCTATTATAACTGACTGAAAATGTGTACCTCCAAGCAAATGGCCACTACACACCCATACAGTATGGATATAACAATACATTGTCTCTAATCATACCGTTACTGTATCATATCATTCAATACAAGGCACTTGACTGAATATAATTTGGAAAAAATCATAGCTGTGGTTATTTTTAGCTTTGTCATTACACTGATGAGTAATAAATGGAAACAAACTAAAGTTGATTGTTTCAGTCCCAATTCTCCAACCAATGTGAATCACACATATATTCTCATATACACTTTCCTTGATTCACAGAAAATGCCTTTTGATAACATTTTTCTCACCTTTAATGTTCTGTTAAATTTAAAGCAAATGGAAATGTCAGGCATATACTCACACACACACTCTCTGCTGAAAATGTATCAAGTTGAGACGGGAAAGTATCAAATATTAAATAAATCCATGAGTTTTGTGAATCATTACAGCCTTGGAGCATATTTAGCCGCCAAAGGAAATTACTGCATATCTGTAGATGTTATCATTTATAATAAATGAGAAAATTATGTTTCACTTTTTGCTAATTTTCATAATTACCCTCCGTGTTATGCATTAACCTGTTCAAAACAAATTAACATCCTTAAGTACTAAGCAGTACTAAATAAAGACAAATTATAGCGCTTTGATACAGATTCAAAGTCAAATTCAGCTCTCACAAATTCAACCAGAAAAATGAATGATTAGTCAATTGATTAAAACTAAATGGAAGAAGAGACACATGCCTGATAGTGAAGCCACCTCTAACCTCTAACTCTAACAGTCAACAACTTTCTGAGACATCTTGCTGAGTAAATCAGGACTCCGTTCAGTGTTTTGGACTGCTGGCTCTTTTTTATACAACAAGTCTTCTAATGGGTCAGCATACTAACTCAGGGCATGACTAACAAGGTAGGCTTCACACTGGTGATGAAGGAGCAGCTGAATATATACACACTGAAGCAAACAGAGTTCAAGCTGCTTGGCCTTGCAGAAGCTTGTTGTGGAGAAATGCCCAGGATGAAATGGAACAACGGTGTGTAAATAGATTTTTGACTGATGAGCGTGGAAGGTTTGACAAGTATAAAAAGTCAGGGGAAGATGACTAGACATCAACACTGACAAAGAAAGCTAACTTTGACATACAGTATCTGATCTCCGTAACAATAAATCATTTTCAAGTGTTGGTTAAATGATCTGAAAACATGGAAAAGCATGGCTTTCATTTTGAATGTGAAAGGTTAAAGTTAGTTTTCTCTGATCCCTTTCAGTTTGTTCAGGTTTTACATTACTTACCAAAAGATCTACTTTATCCTTATTCAGACTCATAGAGATGCAATCAAATTTGCCATGAGGGTGTTTGACCATCTGAACATTTTATTGATAGTAATGCATGTCGGCCTTCTCAGAGTCATGGATCTCAGTCTTTTGTCACTTGAGACAGTTATTTTTAGGTAATTTTTGAGTTTCCGTCGTGGCTTTTGGTGCCGAGATTGGGTGTCAGGCATGACTATGTCATAGGACGAGCAGGCAGGTGCTAAATATATGCTCTGTTGCTATGAATGGTCAGTGTGTGTTTTTTTTTGCAAATTGATTTTGTCATTGTCTCAGAGGCCACTGTTGTTTTCACAATTATTGTTTATGAAAGCCACCTGAAGCTTCACAGATGAACCAGTTTGAGTGTTAGGTCTATCTTTGCCTGCTTTTCAGCTCTGTTACTGCTCTATGTCAACATTGATATTGCTTGATTATTGTTTCCTTCAGGTAGTATTTGTCAGAAGTGCATGTGGAAATCTTTTGGGCGCTGTAATGTTTTCCTTATCTTCTTCTTCTTCGCTTTGTTGGTTACACACAGCCTCACGAGCAGAGAAAAAAAGTTGTGGATCACAGTAAAAGTGTTGGGTGATTATTTGACAAAAACCTGACACCCCTGACAGACCACAGTGGGTGGACGTAGTTAGGAGCCATGTACAGTTATCTGACACAGTCCTACTTGATGATCATAAGAAACACATACCTGCCATTCCATTTTAATGAGGTTCCTCTGCTGGTAGAATGACCCAGATTCAAAAAAGTTGTAATGTTTCTTTCTGCAGATTTTCCACATTAGAAGTTCAAATGTGAAACGTGTAGAGCAGAGCAGCACATGAGAAAAGTCGCCCTCTCTAGAGTCACTGTAATAATGTGTCACTTTAATAATTCTAAAGAGTAATCCTTCAAAGAAATCAGGTCACTACATTGTTAATGCTTTATAATCCTCCTTTGGATACCACAGATCTAATTAAGGTGAGCATTGGTTTGTCCTCAGTTCTCTATTCATCTTTTGTTTGCTATGATCAGGTGTCAGTCATGAACAGAGAGATGTTAAAACTGTATTACTTTGTAGCATTACATATTTTTAAAAACATCTTGCAAGTGTAATTTCCAGGAAAAGGTAAGATGGTGAATACTATGTACACATTAATGGATCGTAAGTGTCATTGCACTGCAGTCCCATTGGCCAGATTCGGCAAAAATGCAATGGTGCATTTTAGTCACATGTTAGCACATTGGCCTTTCACTGGGAAGGCTGGTGTATGTGTGTATGTGTGGTTTTCTTTTTATTGAAGATCTAACTAGGAAAGTTGAAGTTGACACATGATCAATGTTTTATAAACATCAAAGAAGTGTCCTCTTCAGTAATTTTTGGTTGCCATGGCAAGAGCTGATCTCTGATAAAATGAATACATGCGAGTGAGTTTTTAACAAAGTGAAATGTCATTATGATTGAGTCCATAGAATAAGTCTTAGCGTTATTCATTCCGACACAACTTCCAACAGTATTTTTACAGTAAAGTATAGATAAACAAAGTCCTAATACAATAGTCAAGTGCCCAAATGAACACTGACACATGTTTTTCCTTGCTGTGATCATTCCACCTGTTCAGACTGGACATTACACGATCCCTTCAGAATGCACTTTTAATGTAAGTGATGGGGGACAAAATCCACAACAAAAATGAACGTCTAAATTAGTCAAATCAAGTCAATATCTCTTATACTTACCGTCTTTTTTAGACTTTACTTTACTTTACTAAAAGGACTGTAACTGTGGAAGACTTGACCAGCTCAGACTGCTGAAACCTCATATTATTTTCAGATAAACATTTAAGTACATTCAGAAGGGATCTTCTGATGGTCAGGATGAACAAGAGGAATGACTATAGTGAGCAAAGCCTGTCTCTATGTTTATATGGGAACCTGAATATTGTTTTAAGACTTGAAAAACTGTAAATCTGTCTACCCTTTAATAAACTCTTTTGGATTCAGAACTTTTCCACCCACCACAAACACACCCATTACTGTTTTGATCTGGCCACTTTCAAGAAGTTACTCAAAACTCATATTTTAGTATATGATTGTATGTCTCGCACTACTCTATTCTTGTGTTTTCGGTAATTGTTCATACTTATTTAATTTGTCATGTAAAGCACCTTTCTGTATCTTGAGAAATCCTCTCTAAATATAAATCATTTCATAACTTTCCTCAATACTGCTTTTTTCCCTACCCTATCCTTAACCATAACAGTTGCAAAACCTGTGGTGCTGCACGTTTATGTATGTGTGTGTGTGTGTGTGTGTGTGTGTGTGTGTGTGTGTGTGTGTGTGTGTGTGTGTGTGTGTGTGTGTGTGTGTGTGTGTGTGTGTGTGTGTGTGTGTGTGTGTGTGTGTGTGTGTGTGTGTGTGTCTGTCACAATGTAGTCAACCAGCTCAGAGTTTTCCCTTTGCCGCCTGCTCCTCACTCCACATGTGCATTCAAACATCTGTGGATCCAGAAACACAAGGATACACACACACACACACACACACACACACACACACACACACACACACACACACACACACACACACACACACACACACACACACACACACACACACACACTCACACACAGAAGTCCATCCCTACTGAGCATGTGAAACGAAATGCTGCCTGCTTTTTGTTCTCAGTGGTGGTAGCTCTGAAGGGTGGCTGGAGGCTTGAAAGCACAAAGTACCTTTTTGTGTGGGTAGGCTTTGTCAGGAAGAATTGATTATTGGCTCCAGGGGACGCTTTTCTCTGTGCATCAAAGACCTCAGTCTGATATAAACTATCTGCTTATTTTACAGATATTCCAGCATTTTCATAGTGCTTTTAATGAATTTGCAAATTCCTCTAGTATTATAATGTGAGAAACCAAGAATTTTATGGACAATTTTTCTGTTCATCCCCTCACCCTTGGTCCTTGAGGGCTGCAGGACATCCAAATGAAATACATTTATTAACAAGTTATTAACATTTATAACTGCAGGCTTTAATTATTTTCATTAATAACTTATTAAATATAACTGCAGATCTATAATAGCATAATAACTCTCTGTTAATGATTATTTATAACACCATACATGATGAAACACCATACATGATGAAGTATCAGTGACTGTGACTATTAAGCAACTGTTTACCATTTACAACACCCACAAACTTATTACTAAATCTTCTTTCGGCTGAAGCTATAAGACCAACTAAAAAACCACACTGAAAAGCACACTGAATGTTTTCAGTAGGATAACGTCTGGGAAACATCTGTAATATTACGTATTATTATCAAGCTTTTTTTTTTTATCAAGCGTTTTGATAACTTGATGACTTTTTTTAAAGGCTGATAAAATGCTGAGTCTGTATTCACACTGAATGGACTTTGTGTATGTCCCCGAACAAGTGACTAAGAAGATTATCATAAATCATCATGAAAAATGATTATGAATTATTAGTAAAAGTTTAAAGGTTTCACCCTTTCTCGTCAGTCCTGCAGTTAAAAATGATAATGAATCATTAATAAAGGGTTAAATGTCTCAGTCAGTCAGTCAGTAAGTCATAAAAGGTTAGCGTTTTACATTTTCTGAATCATCAGGCCTGCAGTTATAAATAATAATAAGTCATTAATAAAGGGTCAGTGTTTCACATTTTATAAGTCATCAGATCTGCAGTAATATTTAATAAGTCATTAATGAAAAAAATTAAAGTCTTCAGTTATAAATGTTAATAAATTGTTAATAAATGGATGTTCGTCTGGATCCCCTGCAGCCCTTAAGGTAAGTGGTTGAACAGTATATTGGAGGTCATCTTAAAGAATAAGATAAAGCAAATATTAATATTGCATAGAAAGGAAGGATCTTTCGCAATCTGGCAACCCCAAAATTAAATGCTTGTAAATGAATCATTAGCATTAATTAGGGATTTATTGACCAATAATTAAGCCATTAATGAATGCTTATAAACCCTTTATAAAGGCTGCTTTATCAGAAAGTAATACAAATTTTAAAAAACACATTGTATTTATTTTTGGGAAAGGAAAACAAAACCAGATCTACAAAGGGTGTACAGTACAATTACATGTAAAATAGAATAGGACATGTAAGAGGAGAGAGAGTTGTAATATATGTTCAGTCATTGCTTTCCAAGAGATTTACACATGAGCTGCTTCCATTCTGTCCATCAGCAATCTGAAATGAGACTTTTCCTAAAGGCCAGCTTTGGACAGCTGGGTGTGAAAGATTGGAGCTTTCACAGAAATCCCTCTGTCTTCAGTCTCTTATGAGGCGCATACACTCACAGCCGGGGGTACTGGCTGAACTGGTAACCATCAGGGGCTGAGCCGAGATCCTCCTTTTAAAAAAACGTTTAAAAACTTCTAAATAGGCTGCTTCCATGCATTTGTCTTGCAAGTGAGCGCTACACATTGCTTAAAAATATGATAATTAAAGAAGGAAGGAAGAATTTGGCTTTTATTTACCATGTAATCTGCACATGAATATCCCAGCATCAGATAACTCATACAACTTTTACTGTTGGCCTACACTGAAAATCCTCAAAACCCACAATACAATGGCAATTTCCCAGAGGAGAGTTTAAAACGGCTAACTACTCACAGTGTCTTAATAAACTTCCATTACTTGGTTGAAAATCATTGCTTATGGACCTACTTGATATGAACCACAATATATGATTACACAATATTGTACATTGACCTACTGTGATGTATGACACATCAACATAATTTAGATTCAGTGTTTATTTCCTAGTTAATTCTGACATCTCTCATAAGTGGGCAACTTTTTAAACTGACTGTCATTATCAGCTCAGCTAGTAACCTAAAGTTTCTTTTTTTGGAAGCTGTGGTAACGTAACTGTCACTGTATCACATTATCAGAAAAAAGTTGGATTGGTCATGAAGTGACACTGTTTGTAGGACTACTAGACTGATAAAATATAAAACTCCTTGGTTATCTGACACAAAACTAGGCTAGTTTGGTGTTGCGAGCCATATCATGTTAACATAACTTGGAACTCATACAGACATTTGCACATCTTGTTTGTTTGTGCCACTACTTCATCTTTAGGCTCTTTACTGGTAAAAAAAAAATCTTACCAATATATCAATTTTTTCCTCTCACTGACTGACCGTGTGAGTTAATGTTTGGTATAGTAAACCCATCTATTAAAGAATTTGACAGAGACCTACAGTATCAGCCAATAAAACACTAGTATATCCATGTATTTTTCAGATTGGTCTTGCCTCAGTTCTGTTCACCAAAGATACAAAATTAAAACAGTACCACCTTCTTTAGTGACAAAGCGCTAAAGTGGAGAATTATTCAGTGCTAAAGAAAAAATCTACAGGGCTACAACACCAAATGTCCAGGCCAGGTGACTCACAGCTCAGTGTGGCTGTGTGACGTACATAAGCAGTTACAACTTGAAGACTTATGATAAGAGATACAGCTGTAAATTATGTCCTTTTTGATAATACAACCCAATGTTATGTCCAATAAGTAAATTGCCATTTGAATTTTTATGGTAATACTTATTTTTGGAAACACACTTTTCTTCCCAGAATTAGTTGAGAAGATTGAAAATACTCTGATGTGTACAATATTTGGAGATACAGCTGAGAGTCAACTAGCTTAGCTTAGTATTGTCAGTGAGAAACAGCTGGTCTGGCAGTCTGTAATGTACACAAATCTGCTCTTTAACACCTCTAAAAATCACTAATTAATATGTTGTATCTTGTTTAGGCACATGTCTCTTTTACAGATAAAGACAAAAAAAAGACATTTTTTACCTTTGGACTGAACCAAGCCAGCAGTTTTCCTCCATGTCTAAGCCAAGCTAGTCAGAAAATAATGGACTATCAGTGCAAATTAATTATCTTGTTTGTTTTTTTCTATTTTGCCATTTTACTTTTGAAATATTAACATTTCACGCCTTCTTGATTATTAGTAAAAGGAACTTAAGAGCAGCATTGCCTCTGGGCTGGCATTGCTTTATATTAAGCAGTATTGAGCAAAATAGGATGATACCCTGCAACACATTACTGACATTCCTTATTTGACTGACATTGATTTCTAACACTGTGATAGTGTTGTATAAATACAGTACTTACAGTGTTTTGTATAATATGTGTAGTTGTTCCACTGCTTTCAGATCGTATGTATACTGTGTTTTACATTCAGTGACATTTTTGACAGTGCGTGTGTGTGCTGTTCAGATACAGTGATTCGGTGATCATTCTGGAAACCACCTTTCTACAGTAACCAGTGACCCAACACCATACTAAATATATCAGTGACAAACATAGAGTCTGGGAAGCTTTAACTGCCGTCTAAATACTGTAAACTACTTCAGGTCTAAAATGAACATTTAATCTGTAGACACCAGCACTAAAATGTCAAAAATAGGCATGTAGATTATGACAGTGTGCTTAGACTTTCTCTATTCATGCCCCCAGCAACAACATCTGCATTATTCTGTGAGTGGTAGTCGGAGACATACAAGATCTGAGTGTCAATTTAAAAGTAAGAATAGATATTTCAATGACTGTTAGGAAAGACATGTTTTGATCTGGTGGAAGAAGGAGCCTCCCGAGGATCTCTGTTTTCAGCATAGTTTCTAGTCTCTCAGATGCCTGTTTAGCATTTCCTCCCTTACAAGAATTTGATTTCAGGAGAGGCACCTTCAGGAGCTTTTTTTAATTTGCAAACAATCTGAAGACCAAAGTAGAGGTATTTTTGAGCCCCGTGGTGCCGATTAGCAGCTAAGCGGGATACTGTATCCTCATTGCCCCCTTAGGCATTTACATAAAGATAAAGAAGTATGCCTATTATTATCTGTGACTGTATCACTTATTATTGCGGATGTCCATGAAAGATCGAATAGGCAACCCTTGCCTAGGATGTTTTTCCTTTTTTGCATGAAAATGTGGGCGATAAAACCAAAGAGTACATCATTTCTTGTATGTGTGCGACTCTCTCTATGGTTATTCAAGGACAAGAAGAAGAAGAAGAAGAAGAAGAAGAAGAAGAAGAAGAAGAAGAAGAAGAAGAAGAAGAAGAAGAAGAAGAAGAAGAAGAGAAGAAGAAGAAGAAAAAGAAGAAGAAGAAGAAGAAGAAGAAGAAGAAGAAGAAGAAGAAGAAGAAGAAGAAGAAGAAGAAGAAGAAAAAGAAAAAGAAGAAGACAGTCCTTTTGCAAATACTAATAACCCTGGAACAACACCAGTTTACAGGTCTGTTAAACAGTCACTGCCACAGTTACAGAGTTATGGACTTTTGCTGTGGGGTATTTCTTCAATTTGTGAAAGCTGCTCACAATCAAAAATATGAGGCTGAATTGATGGTTGTCAATGCTGTTCTGAATTTCCACAATAGGGTCACCAAGTTCAGACACATCTTCCAAAGTGACAACAGTATATTAATGTCAACGTTTTCATGACAGCAGAATGTTGTAAAATAACTACTTGCCTATGAAAAGTCTGGCATTCTCTTCTGTGTAAAAAGGACAAATCCTCACTGCAATATAGTGCAGGCAGAGGCACGTCCCACAGATCGGATGCAGTATCAATGTATTCACACCTATGGTAATAGACCAGCAACTATTGAATGGAATGCCATTGAACTTCATACAGACATTTATGATTTTCAAAGGGTGAGGCTGATGACTTGACTTTTCTTCTGGTGTCACCATGAGTTTGACATTTGTGGTTGTGAGTCAACAACAATTGCGTGGATTGCCACGAAATTTGGTTTGGAGATCATGTCCCCCTCAGGATTAACTGCACGAACGCTTTTCATTCAGCGCCACCATCAGGTCAAATATTTTGGAGTATGACTAAAATTCCTAATGACATTCCCATTAACCCTACTTATTTTTAATTAATGGAGCAAATTTTAGCATGCTAAATGTCTCATTTAAGATGACAGACATTATAACCTACTGAAAAAAAGCTGAAGTTGCCAGATGTTCTCTGTTGTCCATTTGTGTGTTTCATTGTAAGGACAAACAGAAAGGATTGTCATCACAGAGCAGGCTGGGAAGTTTGTGGGTGTATTGTGTGCCCGGTATGAATTAGATCTTGTAATGTTTTCTGTGGATCACAGGAGCCTGCAGCCTGTGAAAGATAATGGCCTTCCTCATAATGAACAAATAGCTTCCTCTCATTCTTGGCTCTCCATCTACAGTAATAGAGTTAGTACCAATCAACGAAGTACCACACACTGTTACATTATTTTACTGTGTTCTAAAATTGTTTCATACTGAAATTTGGAAAGCACATAAACACAAGGTGTCCATTTTATTTCATAAACCTCCATATACAAACTAATTATTTCATTTTTAACTTGTTAGCTTGTAGAGATGTGTGATATGTACACATTTCTCCCTTCAGTGGGCTACTATCAAGTGCCCTGTGGTCAAAAACCAACAGAAAGTGATACTTTCTGTGCACAGCAGAGACCACCACACACAGACCAGAGACCTAGAAGAGCTTAGCAAGCTGCTGCTACTCTATGTGACGCCACAGTGTACAGACACAGCCTCATACCATTTCTTAAAATACAACATATCACTGGCCTCTCACACCTGACATCATCCGTTAGGCTTGTTGGCCATTATGATCACACTTAACATATTTTAACACTCCACTTGAGATGATCAAAAGCCATGGCAATACAAAAATAATTTTGAAATGTGAAAGAAATCACAAAGGTAGTGGAATACTTTTAGATAGCTGTGGTAGTTAATAATTTCGAATTTTGAGTTTTTTGAGTTGCTGCTTTAACTCTAAATGTGAATCCAGATAAAGTACAAAAAATAATCAAATAAAAGGTTTTCCTAGGAAGTGTTTGAATCCAAGAATCCCTGCCTGATTCACAGCCTCACTTCTAATGGCATCTGGCGGAGATGTGGCTCATTGTCATGCACTCCATGGTGCTATATGCCTGTGGTCTGCATGCAGTGCTCACTGATGTGAGCTGCACCAAGCCTCGACTGGGGAGTGGATCAAAATGAAAACACTGTTGGCAATATTTCAACAGAATTTCCAAAAAAGTGAAATATTTGAAACAAGTAATGGATGTAACCATGCTGTGCAGTTAAAATGCATATAAAATTATTTTATGTATCAGCAGTTGTGTAGTAGAAAGGTGATAAAACAAGAGGCGACATGTCATAATTCACTGTTATTGCAGATTTAATAAGAATTGTTGCTATCGTAAATCTTTGGTGCTGATGACAGGCTTGTTAATTAGTATCGGCTTATTTCTGCATGTTTCTAAGATTATTGATGTACATTGTGGTACTGCTGAGGGTGAACATTTGAATTGCAATTAATGCCAGCTTATTGTTGCATTAAAACTGAAACAGTTATTTGTTAGCATTTATTAAACTTAAAAGTGTGTTGAAAATCAGCCATCATAACTATTACACAGAACATATTGGCCATCATTTTAGACCCACATTACTGATATATTTGTTAAAATACTGTAGCATTGTTACTGTGCGCCATCATTAGGCTATGACATTATGTCATTATAATCTTCTGATGGTACACAGTGTATACTGCGTCTGACATCCAGACCGGTTGTGTCATCACACCGGTATGTCAGGCCAAAAGGGGCTGTCAGCCTTTGGCATGGGACATTTCATTTGTTTCTTCAGCTCAGAGGCTTCTCCTCTGGGTCTTTCTTTTACTTAATCAGGCACTGCAACAAAGAGTTCACAGATATGTACAGTAACAGCCTTTATGAGCATTTCCGAGAGGACTAATGTTTACTCATTCACACTTTAAAGCTTTCCACCAAATGTGTTTTAGTAATGAGCATTCTTTTTAGGGAAAAGTAATAGTTTTAGTGCTATTCTCAATGGCAGAAATACTTGAGAAAGTAAATAGTATTTACCCAGTTGGTTTATATTCATTATAAATTATTCCTTTTTTGTGATTCCCTATTAACTACACTTTTTTGTTATTAGTTGTCACTTTCCTTGGAAACACCCCCAAGCTCACTGATGTTTTAACTATCAAGCTAGTCCCTCTTCCCAAGTGGCAAGATGTTTTTACATATTAATCAATGCTGAATGTAATAATAAGTAATGGTCATGTAGCAGTCAAGTATTTGGACAGTGACATGTTTTGTATTGTGTCTCTACTTAACAACATGGGTTTATAAATTAAACAATGGAAATGTGGTTATAGTGCCAAATTTTAGTTTTGTTTAATTTGATCATTATTTGATCGTTATTGGATAAACTGTGTAGGAATTTTTAATTCTGTCTCTTTCTTAAGTCTCGTTCTTATTTAACTCACAAACATAAACACATATCTCCTCAACCACAACATCTACAGCATCCAGCTACGTCATTTTCCGGCTCCGTAGTGGCTGCTGGAGACGATCTGCTGCCATTCCAGCTGGTGCATCCACGGGGTACATGAGCCGCACGTCTCAGTCCTTTATTTGCCCCACTCTGTTTTACATGCCAGGTCTATTTTTGCTGGCATAGTTTGCATCTCTGAGGTGTGAAATTCTCTTCTGAATGTAACGCCTGTAATTGTTGACAGATAAAATTAATTTCATTTAAATGCATTTCATTTGTTATGACTCGCTTTGCCTCAACAGTTTTTGTGTTCAAACCTTCATTCAGTCGCCCCCTTCTCTCTCATCACACATACTGCGCTTTAATGCAGTTGAATTCACTAATATAGTCACTTACATATTTTTCAGTTTCTGTTTTCAAACAGCAGAAGCAGTGTGACAGTGTGACATTTGATTACAGCTCATAAATACTACCTCAAACAGCAGTCAGTATCAACTACTGCACTGCAGATAAAATCATTATTTTCTGATTACTACATGGTCTGACAAAATGATCAAACATACAGGTTAGAGACACTACAAAGGAGCAGCAGCCACGCTGTGAGATTGGTTATATTGACATGTAAATTGAGTGGGCACAGAGAAAAATAGAAGCATTAATTCAATATGCATGTGAAACAAAAATGTCAGGAAACCAACTCTGAACTGTATTATAATTGTGGCTGCTGAAGAACTGGCATTCCACTTCTAGAAAGTTTCCAGTGGGCATTAAAACAACGATGGAGCTGTTACGGAGCCATGGCACAGCTGGGTCCTGTGGTCATATGGAGTTAGCTGCTCAGCTGCAGCACATTAAACAGCATGTAAACATACCTGCAAATGTTAGATGCTGGTGTGATCTTTACTCTTTAATACCACTGTTAACAGCAATGTGGTGATGACTTATAGCTACAGTGCAAGTTTGTTTACTTTGTCCTTTGTATTCCTGCAGGGGCTCAAGCTGCCAGCTGCTGTCAATCAAACAAGATACTTACATGTCTCTCCAGCCACTGTTAGGAAATGTATCAACATCTTTTCTTTTTACTTTAAACATTTTTTAAATTAAAAAAAAGAAAGAAAAAAATATTAAGTAAAATATTCAGCTTAATATTCTGCAGAATGTCAGACTGATCTTATCTCCTTGGCAGTGTGTGAGTGTGTGTGTGTGTGTGTGTGTGTGTGTGTGTGTGTGTGTGTGTGAGAGAGAGAGAGAGAGAGAGAGAGAGAGAGAGAGAGAGAGAGAGAGAGAGAGAGAGAAAGAGAGAGAGAGAGAGAGAGAGAGAGAGAGAGAGAGAGAGAGAGAGAGAGAGAGAGAGAGAGAGAGAGAGAGAAATATGGTTTCTTTCATTCTCATTGCCTCATTGCATGACTTAACACTGTTATGGATCACAGAGGACTTGAATGAAGCAGGGTCATCATGAAAAAAACATGAGACCTCTAATGTTCAGATTCCCCCATAATCCTTTCTTGCTCTTGCTTTGATTAAGGTTATCCAAACTACTTCAAAATTACACTCTCCCTAGTAACTGCCAGGATCGTACTAATCTACATGTTAAATGAGGAGGAAAAACAGGTGGAAAGCATCTGCATTTGCATTTCAGTCCTCTGTGTGGTTTGCTGGGGGCAAGAATCCAGAATCTTTAAAACAGGTGGTCTACGGAGAGTCAGGTATGAGTTACACATGCTGTATATGAACAGGGTCATGCAGATGCCTGGAAGACATGTCTGGTCTCTAAAAACTGGCCTAGCTTCCATGAGATGCCAGAGTCAGGCTGGCGCCACTGTCTCCAGCTGGGCCAAACAAGATGAGCTGGCTAACACTTCCACGCTCAGAGGTGTCTCTCCTCATATTTACGACTCCCTTGACCCTCAACAAATAGCATTACATCACTGACCCCATTTCAGACCAACTGCAAAGCACAGCTCATGGCCAACACATTTCACCACCATTTACTATCACTTGAATTTGCATCTGCCTGACATCCACTTTACATTGCTCAGGAATTACCAGGGGCAGTGAATAATGAGAGAATCTGAGAGTATTTGTTGTTGATTTGTATGTCTATAATTTGGCATATCATGACAGGCGGTAACAGCTGCTACTTGAGTATGCATTGCAATGCACTCTGATGATAGCTGTGATGATGAAACTAGGGTGACCTGATTTATTAGTACACAAGCATCTGCAGAGGAGTCACAGGAAGTATTTCCATATGGATTTTCTAGGGACTTGACATGGGAGGCATGGAGGCCTCACTCTCTAAAAAAAAACACCCCAGGCCCATCTTTTGCAAGTGGGCGGGGGGTCTAAAATAAAATCAGCTGTCACCGTCTGGTTGTTGGACAGAGGTGAACATAGACTACTGGAGCTGGTCTCCAACACTGACTGGGATTTGCTTTTGGCTTGGACAGACCCTGCAGGCTAGGGGTGCAGTGGCCATCGTGTGGGATTCTACCTATTGAGCTCATATTTCTATAATTCACTATCCTGGTAGGTAATGAACATTCTGCAAGGGGTGTTTGTGTCTTTGTGTTGGGTGGGATTTTGTAAAATATGTGAATGATCTTAGGCTTATTAAAATATGTTTTCAAATGAACTAATCTGCATGCAAATAAAACAATGATACGTTATAAATAGCTCCTAGCAAATGTACCATCAGAAATGAAGGTTTTGATATTTGCACATTGAACGTTCAAAGTTATTTGATGTTTGGCTGTGAATTTAAAAAAAAAAAAACCCTGATCATACTCTAAAACTCATTAACATTATCCTCATGTTGAGTGTCCTTGCACTAAAAATACAGGGACAAAATATAAATCTTGTGTTAGACCTGCAGGAAAATAAACTGTGACTAAAATACAAAATTAACTCTGGAATTTTTAATTTTGGCTCGAGGAGGGATTCGATTTGTTTCTTTAACTAATTCAAAAAGATGCAGTTCTGAGTTGCTATGCCTGTTTGTACCAAGGCCAGCACCTCGAGGTGTTATGTCGCTCTACTTGCATGTTGGCAGGCACGCCATAATATGAGGAATACTGAAGAGTAATTCCCATAAAGGAGCAAACACAGGATTATCAATGCAGACTATCTAAGAGCTTTTGAAAAGGAAAGCCTTGACCTCCCAGCTTTCCTCTATATTTCACAAAGAAACACGACCCTTCATGGTTATGTTTAAAATAGGCTTGATTTATTTTTGCAAGTACATGGCGCCTAGATTACTTCACTTTCTTGTTATTTGAGCTCTCAACCCAACCTAACATGTCATGAGATAACTTAAGACTGTTGACAGATTTTTCTGGCTACAAATTTTTAGTTCTTGCCACAACATTTAACAATAGATATGCTTGAAGTTCAAGGACTGAACTGGAATTAACTGCAGTACAGAATTTAGCTCTGGTGGGTTTCTTTGCTAAAGTCAAGATACAGTACATCATTTTTGAATGGCCTAATTGCAAGAGACTTGCCCCTTATCTCCCTTAACGGACTGATTGGTTTACACAAACATACCCACCATTCCTCCAAAGCTAAAATAGATCATCGTGCTAGACTGGTGAGCTACAAATCAATAACAGACAGCAAAATACTGAAATACACCAATAAAACACAGCTAACAATGGTGCAATGCACCAGTGGTTATTATGAAATGTCTTTTGGCTATGATCTGTAGAAACCAGCATCAATGGATTACAATTAGCAAAGGCTCACTTTACTTTTAAATAGTTTATCACTTATAGCTCTATGTAACTCAAAGAACTGATTTTACAAAATAGATCTCATTTGGCATTTTAATGACTCAGTAGTTTATTGAGCTTTCAGTACTTAGAACATAATATGCTGTGATTAAATCTGTCCTTTGTTGCCATAAATAATGTTACAGATTTCAAATGTAATCTCACAACAGAAAGTGCTGAAATTATCATTGAAATTACAATGAGTGTGATATAGATAAGGTTTCAAGTACTGCTTATTCACTGCAGAGCAGAGGTTTTTCTTCATGCTATTTAGTCTCTAAATGATAGTCTTATGGAAATTTCTCAGTCATCCAAACACTGTATTTCATATTTAATCCTTACATTTGCATCAGACACATTGACATATATCCACAAGAACTGAGGTGTTTCGCATACATAGACAAAAATGTTGAGTCAGCAGCTGGCCAGATATGAAGTCTACGGGTGTTAACAGTTGGAAGAGTTTATTATGTCATCGACTGTCTTATTAGCACATTTCACTACTCTGTAGGGTAACAATAATATTCTTCTGGATTGCTGATTGGTTTGATTTCCAGATATGATCTCAGCGTAATTATACCTGAGATCATTACTAATTCCACATTCTGGTTCATTTCCAAAATCCCCATGACGCATCTCTATCTTGATTGGATGTGCAGTTTACAAACTGCGCCTTTATTGATCCAGTGTGACTGGTAAAACAATGATTTAAAGGAGCAATCACTTTTTTGATGTGAGTCATGAATCTCTTGAAAACTAAATGTGTTCAGTTCATTTGGGATTGGCAGTTTTTAGGAGGCCTGGAACAAAATCTCATCACATCATAAAGAAACTGTCACTCCAGACAGCAAAGTTTCTCTATGTTTAACTAATCTTTTGAATACTGTGAGTGACTGAATGTCAGATATTGGCCTAATTGATTTAAATAATGTCCCTGTGGAACATTTTGAAGGTATTATTCATTAGAGCAAAACCTGCACTCTGCATAACAGCACTCTTTAGTTTTGTGAATCCATGTTTGAATCCACTTTGGTATAGTTTGCACTAGCCGAATGCATGTTTACATAATTTTTGTGTGATGTTACTTCCAATATACAAGAACATCTTAAACCAGTCTTACAGTTAAACGTGTAAACAAAGTCTCTGTTTGTACTTGCAACTAATCTGGCTTTAAAAACAAAATCACAGCACAAACAAAAAGAAATCTGACATAAGCAGTGTTTTAATTGCATGTGTTCACAACACTAAGTATTATGCACTACCTCTAAATAATTAGATGACACCCACTGTAATAACATGCGTAAGAAGGATTTTTTTTTGTAAGATTTTGCATTATTAAATAGTTTTTGCCTCGTATGTGCCATAGCTGCTGGCAGCACAAGTTTAACCAGGGCAGGACTTCCTGAAAGATTTCAACCAGAGGAACCGGATTCACTCTGTGGACTCAGAGGTCATCCCACTGACCAACTGCGAGGCCATGTATCAAGCAGCTGTCTCCAAGCAAGCAGACAACACCATCTACAGCGGGGTACTTAAGTTTGTGCATGGACATTCAACAACAGAATGTAACTACTGCACCTGCAAGTGCTGCCTGTGTTAAAAAGAACATTTGTGTAATTAGGATCAAACTTTTCATGACCATAATTTGCAGTCATTCTATTGGTTTGTTTGCATTCATGTATGTTGTTTATAGTATCCAGTTGCTGCAGAGCATTTAGAGCTGCACACTAACTGTGCTGCACCGAGCTGGTATTGTCGCCATTATTGTTGGTGTTGTCATGCAGTATTAGTGGAGGTGATGACAGTTTTGTAGCTGGGAAAAAAGGGGGGTCAGCAGTCTTGCATATGCAGTACAAATAAAGGGGAATGTATAAATAGAGGGACACATGAGACTACCGTCACTGGGCGGATTTTAGAGGGAGGTTGTAGAAAACTTAAAATGCTGTTGGCTTTGCTTTGCAAGAACTCTCAGAATTTAAATACATTTGATGCTATTACATGCAGTACAGTGTGTGTGTGTGTGTGTGTGTGTGTGTGTGTGTGTGTGTGTGTTTGTGCGCGTGTGTGTGTGTGTATGCACATGTGTGTGTAACTTTGTGTATGTGTATGTGTGTATCTGCAGAGAGAGAAATTATACGAACCGAACACAGCATTATAGCTGCTGCACACATACCAGACAGAATAGCCCTATTAAGCTTCAGTTTGATTTCAGGTCATGTACAAATGGAGGCAGCTAATGATATTTCCTGCTTCATTAGGTCATGGAGGAGTCGGAGGTCTGTTCCCTGCCTGGGGGACTTGCCAGTGTGAGGAAACAATTTGAGACCCAGGAAACTGCAACATCACATGCAACCCAGTTCCATTTTCATCACAGAACTGTGCAGGTACACGTATGAGAACACAGTTTAAGCAATCATCAGACTCGTGCTACAAGCATGAAAGAGGCTTAGATGCCTGTGGTCAAATGAGGATAATATTTCGATAGACCTCAGCCGGTTTCTTATTGCACCTGTCCTTTTAACTTTCTATCCGCATCACCACATGGGGAATTGTATTACTTCTTATTGCACCAATACCAGAGCAAATTGTGTGGGTTTAAGTTCCAGATATAACTTGACATTTTTAACAGCTCTCATGAAAGTCTGCGGGGCACTTTCATCATACTTATGTCGTAGCCCCATTCACTGGATAGAAACTTAACAGAGCAAACACGGCAAAGAATTTCTTACTTCTTATTTTGCTTTAAGGTACAGTGTGACGGAACTGTGATAAGTCATTGTGTTCAGTTATGTAGTATGACGCTTTGGCTGGTGGAGTAAATTGGTAAGTAAGTAAGTAAGTAAAAATGATAGAAGAAGAAATGACTTTACTGCATTTTCAAAACATCAACACAACAGCAGATGGGTGACGCAAGCTGATGACATTCCTATGCATTCATATACTTTTTTCTCTTTACGTAATAGTGCTATGATACACAACATATTCTTGGTATAATCTGACATACCTAAAAGTGACACATATTGTGACCAAGATTTTATTATACCCATCTTGCAAAGTGTGACATGTAATCAACTTTAAAGGCACTTTCACGAGCAAGGACCACACCACCAATGAGATACGTTTGACAAACTTATTAACAAAATTTGAATGAATCGTTTGTGCTCTTGATGCGGTGTGGGGAGGCCGTATGAAGGATCCGCTGCAGCGCCCGGGCAGCGAGGACCCCCTAGGAACCTATGAGAAAGAAGAGAAGAACAGAAAGAGAGGGTGGGGGGAAACTCGAATACGAGAGCGAAAGAGGGGGAAGAGGGTTAGGTTTGTTTATATAGGAGCCGGAAGGGGTGTAATTGGGGTGTGTTCCCGCTCCTGAAACTGTGCTTTACAAGCTTCAATTAAGAAAGTTTTCTTTGTGTATGTGTGCGTGTTTATGTGTGTGTGAGTGAGTTTGACAATCGTTGTCTTCATCTTCACAGGAAACCTCAAATTCAGAGGTGACAGTTTCAAGCAGCAGGCAGGTCATCCCAGGCAGTCAGCAGTTAAACTTCAACCAAGACATGATGGTACTGAAAAATTGCATGACTGATTACAATCACTTAGATTTGTATAGGGTAGAACGAGGTTGGTAGTCACACTTGTCACACACTATGAGGTTAGGTCATCTTAAAAAAGTATTTAAAATGTTTAGTTTCATTGAAATACAACAATCCAAGAGAACATAAACAGGAACAATCATTCCTTAACATCCATTTTTTGTCTTTCTATAACAATATTATGCATTTTCACCTCTCTGACTGTCCTGAGCTTTACATCTGGGGGAGTCTGGATCTTGTTTGTCTTCCTGACAAAGTTCCTGGTCATTTTTTTAACTTAAAAGAAAGAAAGAACTAGATACAGTATATCACAATATATATGTATATGCCAACATGTGACAACCAACCCCGAAGAGAATGTGACAAGCATCCCCAACTGGGATTTTTTGCTGCCAGCAAAGCTAACAACCACATGCTTTGGCGTAGCTAAGAAAAAAACCTCCCTAACTATTGCTATCTCTTCATACTTTTTAATGGTAATGATTGTTTTATTATAAACTCATTGTGTAAAAGCCTAGAAGAGTAATACTGAAGAGTTGGATATTTACATTTTCACATGAAAAACACTAAATTTCCTCTCACCTCAATGTCAACAGTTTACTCCAGAAATTACCTGGGAAGTAACATGTCACCTAAATTCTGAAACTTTCAGTGCCAAAACTTTTTTACCGCACCCTCTAGGGCCTGAGATCTGATGAATGTGACAACCAACCCCGTTCTCCCCTAGTTAATGTTTGTGTAGTTGATGTTGATAGTTTGGGCTGAGATTAAAAGTATTATATTGAATTGAAAAATGTGGTAATGTTGATGACTGGTTAAAATTGTGTGCATTTTTTTCTTCATTAATTTCTTCTCACCAGTTCTCATTTTGTACACATAGGTGTCATACAGTGACAATAACTTGGAATCCAGTCACGAAAACCATGAGGATGAAGGTGAGACATTGTTCAGATATTTCTGTTTCTGCCATATGCACTGTCACTGCCATCACGATTTATGACCTGCATTTATATTTTTGTGCTGACTTTCAGAAGAGGATTTTTCTAGGTATACCACAAAAGAACTGAGGGCTCACTTTGAAAGAACAATAGAAGAGGCTGCTGCACACAAACCAGTTAAGGTAATTGTTTGCACCTCTCTTCAGTTAGGGAACAATATTAAACATATAAAAGAAAATGACACTTAATTTAGAGAATTTAACTATTTTTAGATATAAAATATAATCATCCACTCATTTTGGTGTCTGCAAGGAGTGTAATTAGAAAGACAATTAAACTTGAACTGGCAGGTGTTCTGCTACTTAAGATTATTCATATTTTATGATCTAATTTTCACACTTTATCTAAGCGTGAACATAATGTTTTTTATAGTTATTTACCCACAAATATAATTTTTGTTCTTTAATAAGATTGGACGTGACATCAATCGATCTAAGTGGTGCTCAAATGTGACACAAAACAACACAGTGACTAGTGAGGTGTATGAAGCATCAACTACTGAAGCATCAGAGGACACAATGGCCGCAGTGATGGATTATGAGGATTTTCCACCCCCGCCGGCTGAGGATTCGGACTATCTTCCACCACCACCTCCAGATTTACTACAAATGCCATCAGAAAGTCAAGATATGCCTGAGTACCATTACTCACCTGAGCCTGCAGAACCAGAAAACTCCTCCAAATACCCAGTCAACAAAGAGGCTTACTTCAAACAAAAGAGAGCGAATGAGCTGAAACGTCTCTACAAACACATTCATCCTGAGGTCCGTAAAAATATTGAAAAAGACTACTTCAATGACTTCAATGAGACCGAGAACAACCAGCTAGAGAGCCAAGAGTACATGTATGAGGATGGTGGTGGTAGTCCCGATGATATGAATGATGAAGAATATGAGGAATGGGAAGAGATCCTCCCCGGGGATGTGCAGGCGATGCGCTGGATGTTTGAAAATAAGCCACTGGACACCATCAAAAATGAAATTCCAGATGAAGACGAAGACAACAAGAAAATAACTGAGCAGGAAATAATTCTTGGAAAAGATGTAAGACGCACAGCTTGGATGTTTGAGACAAAGCCAATGGATAAGGTGGGTTCCAAAAATACCAACTCAACAGAGTATAAAAACAAATTCAACAAATTTGACAAAGGTGATGTCCGTGCTGCAGCATGGTTGTTTGAAACCCAAACGATGGACACTCTAAACAAAATGCATAAAGAGGAGGATCTGACAAAAGAGGTTGTATTCACAGAAGAGGATGGAAATGCTACCATTTACATGATTGACAATAAGTGCATGGAAAGTCTTGGGCACACTGAGACAATTGATGAGAGCCACCTGCTGAGTCTAAGGTCAGTGTTAGAGGAAATTAATGGTGAGGTGAAAACTGTAACAAGCACTTTTGACACTCAGTTTAAATGCATCATCATGGGACAAGCCAGTCAGATGCTGGAGATAAAGTCTGTGCGAAAAATTGAAACTGAATTGGAGAACTCTATTGCTTCACGTTGGCTTTTCGATACCCAACCTCTTGACATGACAAACCAGGAACCTGCCTCTTTGAAACTTGTGTGTAGTCTCTCCATGGAGGACAGCAACAAGGGAGACTGGGGCAGGTGGTTGTTTGAGATAAAGACATTAAATTCTCTAAATGAGTGGGAATGTTCAACAACAGAGACACAAGAGATAGTTGGAGCTGATGTGCGCAAACACTGTTTAGTGTTTGAAACTCAGCCAATGGATTCTCTGAAGGATGATACCAATGCCAGATCTCAGTCTATTGAAGAAATTATTGGGGGCAATGTTAGATCGGCCAGAAACTTTTTCGAAAGCAGCCCTCAAACAGAGAGGAAGATTGGCCCTGAGGTTGGAAAACTTAAAAAAACTATATTAAATGAAGAAATGAAAGGGGATGTGAGACATCAGAAGTGGCGCTTTGAAAGTCAACCTTTAGAGCACATAAGAGAGGAGAAGAAAGAAGTTATTCGGACGGTGAATGTTGAGGATGACCTCACACAAGATGATGGAACAAGCTGCAGAGCAGATGTTCGGAAGAACTGCTGGGTATTTGAGACCCAGCCAATGGATACTTTAAAAGATGATTCAAATACTCGTCCCTTGACAAAAGAAGATATTATTGCAGGTAACGTGAGATCAGCTAAACATTATTTTGAAACGATTCCAGCTGAGGAGTTGAAGGAGCTTGCAGAGGTGGGCAAACTGAAAAAAACAGCAGCCCTTGATGAGGAGAGGGGTGATGTCAGACATCAGAAATGGCGATTTGAAAGTCAACCACTGGAACAGATTAGAGAAGAAAAGAAGGAAGTCATCCGAACAATCGACCTGGAAGAAATTGATAAAGTGGACGTGTCAAACTACAAGTACTTCTTTGAGAGCACAGATTTAAACAGAATGGATGAATCTCAGAAAATTTTCATAGAGGGGGTAACGTCTGGTTCTGTGCAGTCAAATAAAAACCTGTTTGAGACGACTCCATTGTATGCCATGCAAGACAGCTCAGGCCACTTCCATAAGGTGAAAACGGTGCGCCGTGAAGAGGTTGTCAAAGGAGATGTAACAACATATAAATGGATGTTTGAAACACGACCAATCGACCAGTTTGATGAAAGCATTAATAATTATCAGATTATTAAGGGCATATCCAAACAAGAAATAGAATCTGGCGATGTTAAAACTGCAAAGTGGTTGTTTGAAACACAGCCTCTTGACGGTATCAAGTACTTCAGCAATATTGAAGATGAGGAAATCGTAAGTACAAATATTGATGTCGTGAAGGGTGATGTCAAAACCTGCAAGTGGCTATTTGAGACAAAACCGATGGATGTTTTATATGAAAGAGTTGACTTAAAAGGAGAAAACGAGTCTGAAGAAATACTTAAGGGAGACGTCAAAACATGCACATGGCTTTTTGAGACACAAGCACTTGATACTATCCATGATGAGACAGAGACCATTTTGACATGCACTGCAAATCAAGAGGACATTAGAGGAAAAGACGTAAGAATGGCTTGTTTTCTATTTGAGACTGAGAAACTTGAGGACCTCACAGGGGAAGAGTCAGGCTCTTTTAAGCGTGTCACTGAGATAGACTTTGCATCTGGAGATGTGTCAAGGATGAAGTACATTTTTGAAAACCAAACATCTGACATCATGACTTCTACATCTGAGGAAGTAATGCAAACACTCAAGAGAGTTCAGACAGAGGACATTCAAAAAGGAAATGTGGTTAACTGCAAATGGCGCTTTGAAAACCAATCCATAGACACAATACGTGATAGCCAAGAGGAATCAATGAGCAGCCATACAGTGAATGACATACAAGGAGGTGATGTCGATAAGGGCCGCTTTATCTTTGAGACCTTCTCCTTAGATCAAATTAAGGAGGTATCCTCTGAGACAGACACAGAGCTGATGAATATGCAAAGGATTGTCCGCGATGAGGATGAGAAGGGTGACGTGAGAAATTACACAATGATGTTTGAAACTCAGCCCCTTTACGCCATTCAGGACAAAGAGGGCCATTACCACGAGGTCACCACTGTCACAAGTGAAGAAGTCACACGTGGAGATGTTTTTGGAACCCGGTGGCTGTTTGAAACCAAACCCCTTGATGCTATCAGGGACACAGATGAGGTTTATATAATCAAATCTGTTACACAGCAGGACGTGCAAAAAGGAGATGTCACCTCTGCCAAGTGGAAATTTGAGACACAGCCTCTTGATAGGATATCTGAAGAAGATAAGGCTTTAATAAAGACTGTGGATGACATTCAAGGGGGAAATGTTAGAGTGAATAAACATTGTTTTGAGTCTGATGCCCTATCACAGGAATCTGTTAGAACCGTTAATGTGAGTGAAATACAAAAAGGTGATGTCACGACCGCCAAATGGAGATTTGAAACCCAGTCTATTGATAAAATAAGAAGCATGAGCTCTGAAAATCTAATTGAAACAGTTAAACAAGAGGAGGTTGCAAAGGGAGATGTTAAACATTCAGTCTGGCTCTTTGAGAAAAATCCTCTTGACCACATCAAAGAGGTAGATGAGGCTGAGGATACAACCGTCAATCAGGAGGAAATTCCCAAAGCGGATGTAAAGACAACAACGTGGCTCTTTGAAACGACACCATTTGATGATTTTAACGAGACAAAAATTGAGAAGACTGAAATCCTGGGCAAGAGTGTCAGGGGAACGCTTGATGAACTTTATAGTCAGAAAATGGTGAAGTCAAAGGGAATACTCATTGAAACTGACGAAATTGGAGATGTTAGGATGGCAAAATACCAGCTAATGAATAAACAGTCTCCACAGATTCAACGAGAGGAAGTGATCACGGGAGATCTGCACTCTATTATGATGAACTTGCTGAACACACAGGATAGAAAGGAGACGCAGATAGTCATAGATTCAGAAGAGAAGGGTAATATCAGTTCAACAGTGGAGCAGCTTTTCAACCAAGAGAGAGACAGCAGTATTGAAAGGGAGGAAATATTACGAGGTGACATTCAGGAAGCTTTAAACAACCTTTTCAACAAGGACGGGTCAGCAAAACATGGAATACTTATCCAGGAGGATGAGAAAGGAGATGTACAGATGTCACTATATTCCCTACTGAATAAACAAGAGAGTGTTAGTGTTGAAAAAGAGGACATTGTAAGAGGGGATGTAAGGAGCGCTCTTCAAAGGCTGTCCACCACAGACAAGCTGGATCCGACAGTGAAGATAACAGTAGATGACACTGAAAAAGGAAATGTTAACTTTTACTCCACTTGCATTGAATCTGGGGCTCTCGATTATCTTAAACAGCTACATGTAGAACCTGATGAGACTTTACCTGACAGCGACGAAAAGGAGAAAATTGTTGGAGGTGACATCAAGGGCACAAAACTCATCCTCGGTCGTAATCAAACACAAATTGAGAGAACAGTGGAAGACGTTGTACCAGGCGACGTTCACAACACAGTGAAAGCTTTTATGTCCGAACCAACAATCTCATTAGAAAACCTCCAAAAGGAGGAGATAATCAAAGGTGATTTAAGAGCCACTTTGAATTCGTTGTCTGAGTCAGTGAATCAGACAGTTGTTGTGGAGAAAGAGGAGGTGGTGAAAGGCAACATACCAAACGCTCTGCAGTGCCTGGAGAGGGCTCAGAAGAGATACAAGGAGGTGGAGAAGCAAGATATTGTACCAGGAAATATCAAAGGGGCTTTGAGATCTCTCGAGAAATCAGCATCTTCCAGAGTTGAAGCTGTTGTTGAGGATTTAGTTTCTGGAGATGTTAAGGCCACACTGAAATCTCTGGAGGTGGCAAAGCAAACAGTGAGGGGAGTTGAAAAGGAGGAAATTGTGAGGGGTGATATTCACACAGCAATGCAAAATCTACACGATGCCTCCAGTGAAACAAGGAAGTGTCAACAGGAAATGGATGTTCAGGGTGATGTCAGAGGAACGATTCAGCTCTTACTGGAGCCTTCAACGTGTCCAAAAATGCAAAGGAGCGAAAGCCTTGAAGATGTAAAGGGTGATGTCAAGATGTCAATTAAGTCTTTATATGACACACAAGAGCAAACCCAGCTGGAGAAAGAGGAAGTGATTAAGGGTGATGTTAAAGGTACTATTAAATCGCTGCTAGAAACAGCACAGCGAGAAACTTCCAAAGTCAAACATGGAGCATACAGAAGAGTCAAAGTGAAGCAGAGGCCAGTTAAAAACCTAAATGTTGATGCACAGAGAAACATACAAAAGATAAAAACTGCTACTTCAGTTGAAACATCAAAAGAAAATCACTCTCTCTCTAATGAAACAGAAATTGTTCAAACCAAGTCATGTTCTGTGGAGCAGTCTACACATCAATCAAAAACTGTGGTGGAGCACAAAACTATCACCCAAAACCATGGTATCAAAACATTAAAGACAGAATTCCGTAATCTAAAATCTAGTCCAAAGGGAATGATAAAAGCAGATAAAACCAAAGTGAAAACTGGTGTTTACATTCTAAAACCAGAGGTGCCGGAGCCTGACCTGCCTCTCCCACCTCCACCTCCACCAGTGGTAGACACTGATCTTCTTCCTCCTCCTCCCACTCCTCCTCCTCCTTTTGTTGACTCTGACATTGATCATCTTCCTCTCCCACCACCACCGCTCACTAGTGAACAGGACTTCCTCCCACCACCTCCATCTCAACAAGAACTGGAGAGCATGCCAGCACAGCCAATTCATCCTTCACCAGCAAAAGCAAAAAAGATGACGGTGAAAAAAGTGAAAGCTCCTGTTTTACACCCAGTCCCGAAGCTGGAGCCTAAAGTGGAATTTAGCAAAACACAACAGGTGACTTCTGAGACGGTGGTAGAAATGAGCCAAAACCAATCAGAAACAACAATGCACACATCAAAAACAATTTCATGTGAAATCCCTCCACCTCCTGAATCACCACGACCGCTGAACAAAGTTTACATCTCTCCTGTTAAATTCACTCCTCCACCTTCCCCTCCTCCTTTCATGAGAGGAAAAATGAGTAAATTCAACACACCATTAATAAAAGCTGAAGGAAAGTTCCGGATGCTGAAAGAGGATAACACACCCCCAACCACTCCAACTCCCACGTATATACATGACTCAGTTACCGCTGCCCTTGAAATGCTTTCTACCAAAGATGCAGAGCAGCAAAATAACAACACATTTGAAATCACACAGGCCAAAGCTGAAAATACAGCCTTGAATGTTCATTCAGACTGCCTTTCATGTGATTTATCCAAGCAGGTTGTAGTCTCAAATAGTACCCAAAGCAATGTCAGTGCTAGTCATGAGAGATTCCTCACAGATTCTACCATTATATCTTCTGCCAAGCAGCAAATGGTTTCTAATGAGACTTCTAAGGTTGTCTCTGTTCAAAAGACATCATCTGTCTCAACTGTTAAACAACAGATGCATACAACTACACAGAAAATAGTGTCTGTTTCATCTGAACATTCTGCTCAGTCTGTCATGACTGACAAAGTCCAGACCTCAATCACTGATGTTGCTGCTGATAGAAAGACAGATTTAAAGAATCAGAAAACAAAGAAATCCACCATAACTGAGGATAAAAAGGAAGATGAAATGCTCATGTGCTCTGAGAAAAGTCCTGTTCAAATAGTAAAAGCTGAAACAACTGTCACTACTCAGGAGAATTTAAATTCGGGGAAATCACAATCTGAGAACAAGAGGACAAAAGATGTTACAGCAACAGAATTACCCAATGCAATTACCTGCAATCAGCCCTCCAAGAAAGAAAATATCACCTTGGACAAAAATGTAAAAACGTCCAAATCACCACAGCGTGATGACAAAACAAATACTGATCATTCTCCTACCGAGAGCCAAGAGAAAGTTTCCAATCAGCCCATGCAAACAGAAAAGGCAGTTGCCAGTGCAAACGAAAAAACTGGCAAATCAAACAAAAAGGTGAAAAAGAACAAGCAAGAAAAGCAAGTGGATATAAAAATGTCTGATGAGAGCAAGAAGCAGGTGGAAGTGAAAGGAGCTACTGAGGTGAAAGTGATCAGTGAATCTAAAGAAGAAAAGACAGAGGTAAAGCAGGGGATAAAGAAAGTTACTCCTACTCCTGTTGCTGCTACTCAGAGTGTTAGTGGCAGCCAGCCAGAAACTCCAACTCCAGCAAAAAAGAAAAAGAGATCCAAAAAGTCCAAAGGGGGTGCACGATCAGGTCAAGGTAAAGATATTTCCACCGAATCCAAGACAAACGTTATTGAAACCAAGACAGCAACGTCTGAAAAATCTCATCAAACTCAGGAAACACTTGCCGTCACCCAAATTCACGAAATTGTAAAAGAGGAGAACATTCAAGTCAAAAAAGAAGTCATTACCACAGAAAGCAAAGATGATCAGAATTCCCAGCAACAAAAAGCAGTTCAAAAGCATCTGAAGGGATCTCAAAAGAAGAAAGGGGTGACAGTAATTCAGCAGAGCGCAGAGGAACCTCCAGAAGAAAGTAAGGATGTCCCAGAAGAAAGTAGGGATGTCCCAATTACAGTGACAGGCGAGGAATCTCAGAGGCGACAGGTCCAAGACTTAATCTCTCATATCACAGAGATCCAGACAATTTCAGAAAAGAATAATTCACAATCTGTGAAGACTCTGCTCAATACACTCACAGATTGTCTTGTGAGTCCAGAAAGTAAATATGAATTGAAAAATAGCACTCAGAAAAATGAAGAAACTCTTTTGCATGAGGAGAAACTCGAAGAGACAAAACTGATGAATCTAAAAGATAATGAGATGATCGATAAGCATGAATGTGAGGCAGTTTCTGAAAAATCTGTGTCTGGCAGAGCAACACCAAGAATATCCAAAATCAGTATTGGTTCTGCAAAAATAGAGAACCAAACAAAGAAAAAGACCACACATGAAAGAAAGAAAGAAGAAGTGAGTCAGTCCAAGTCTATTGACTTGCGGGCTCCCTCACCATCACTGAGGATGCGTTCTCCCTCTCCGACCTTTATCACCATTGAGTCCACACGAAGAACTGACTCCCCGCAGAGAGTTACTCCATCACCTACCCTGTTCCACAGGCCACCTACGCCCCCCACACCGCCACCACGCAAATGTGACACACCGACATCACGTCTCACTAGAATCACACCATCTCCGACATTTGATAGAGCGGAAAATTTAGCTCGCCTCAAGGACACAACAACAAAGCTCTTGCGGGGCGTCACCCCACCACCACTCCTTCCCCCACAACAAATCTCAGAGAAGAAATCAGAGATAGTGGAATCACCTGCGTCATTCCATCGGCAAATCAAAATTGAGTCGCAGGTTGTTGAGGCTTTTAGCACTTCTAGTACAACAAAAAACAGTTCATCAGAGGGGGTTCAGCAGGCTGATTCAAATTCTGCAAATGTAGAAAAAGATTCAGCGAATATTTCAGAGAGTTTGAATGCAAATGAAACACAATGTAAGTCTGAGACCAACATGCTGTTGGCTTTTAGCACTTCTAGTACAACAAAAAACAGTTCATCAGAGGAGGTTCAGCCGGCTGATTCAAATTCTGCAAATATAGAAAAAGATTCAGCGAATATTTCAGAGAGTTTGAATGCAAATGAAACACAATGTAAGTCTGAGACCAACATGCTGTTGGGTCAAAATGTACCAGAAGTTACTGAAGACTCAGGTACTTCAGACCTATCATCTGCATCTGTGAAAGAAAAGAGAGAGTTTTTTGAAGAGTGTCCTAAGGCTGAAATTAATAAGACCCATGTGCGAAAGGAGCCCATTGTTATCGCTGAACGATTGGGCCCAGACATGGAGGACTTTGAAGAAGAAAATAAGAACAAAGAGAAGGAGGAGCTTCCCAGGGCAGACTTGTCTAGTCTTGTAAACAAATTTGAGTCTGCAGTTGAGAAAATATCCATCAGGAAAGAGCGTATCCCACTCGCAGAGCAGCTTCAAAATGACATTGAAAGCACAGATAATGACAAAGAGAATTCAGACTTCCTGGGACAGGAAATGCCAATTTTTGACATCGAGGCTATTAAAACTGTTTTTGAACTGGGTGAGCAAATTTCCTCATTCACAGAGGAGAAAAAGGATCAGGAGGAGGCAGTGTCAAGCCTGAGTGAAACAATAGTAGACACTTCAAAGCAGGAAAGTCCTCAAGAGACAAAGAAAGGCTCACGGCAGGGCACCCCTCTACCTCCGCAGAAAAATGAGGTAGAAACTTTGCCAGCCTTCACTGAAACCAAATCAATTACAGAACATTACTCAGATGTTGATGAATTTGGCAACAAGGTCACTGGCACAAGGACAGCTGTCACCAAGCACTCCGAGAGTGTTTCAACCCAACAAGTTCCTTTTTCCTACGCTGATGCAGTAAAAAGAAAAGCTGCACCTGTGAAGCAAACAGAGACCTATGATGATGATGATGCTACTGAGAACTTGCTGAGGAATTTCCACAAAACGTGGACAGAGAGTGAGACAGTTTTCAAGAGTCTTGGCTACACTGTTTCCGAGGAGACAACATCACAAATTGTGTCACATCAGACGAAGATTGTCTCTGGTAAAGAATTATGCAGCATGAAACGACAGAAACAAATGGCATGAACTACAGAATGCACGGATGGGATATTTGCTTCTGCTGTGTTTCTAATTACTGCATTGCATGGATTGTGTGGACTTTTCTGTAAAACTGTAAAAGTAAAATTAAGTCTTTAGCACAAGCACAATTCGCAAGTTCACTCTTTAATTTGGGAACAGTCGTTTGACAAAATAATCATTACTCATGGTTAAGCTTTTTCTGAAGCTTTCAACTGCATCTCATGGTCTTCATCAGTGAATGGAGTTTTCTCAGTAGTCATAGGGTTTGTTATAAGGAGACTAATCCGTTTAATGAACCACTTTGTAGAATTTAGGGGGATATTGGCAGGAATGGAATACAATATTCCTAAGTATGTTTTAACTAGTGTATAACCTAAAAATAAGAGGTATGGTGTTTTTGTGTAGGTTGTAGGTTCTCCTACACCCGAGGAGGAGGAGGAGGGTGAGAAGAGCAATATTCAGTTGGTTGCAATCTGCAACCTCACCATTAGATGCCACTAAACCCTACATACCTGTCCTTTAATTAGTTTAATTGGTCATAATAAGAACTTTAGCCACAGTCAGTTTTCAAGAGGTTGTCCATTAGCTGACCAACATAAAGCCAGCAAACTGTGTATTTCAGACAGGAAAATTACAGTATATACTGGTTGAAAGCCTCCATTAAACTACATGACAGTTTATTTGTTGTGCTCAAAAAAATCTGTCAAAGTGCAGCAGAGAGGTGCATGGACAGCTATGCATGCATGTGTGTTAGTAGAATAAATCCAGAGGAAATATAAAATGAACCATTTTGCTCCCCTGAACACTGTAACAAATACATTTTTAAAAGTGTAAAAGAAACCAACTGTACTGCTTTGTAATAAAAAGATTAACCATTATTAAAAAAAAAACAGAGAAGCTGTGGCTGTTTGTTACACTGATAGACAGCTCAGTGGAAATTCTATTCATATGGAATGAATGAAAAAAATCTAACAATTAGCATTTTATTTACTTCAAACAGACTCGAGTTCCGAAGTCAGAGCTCTGCGCAGTATGTCGGAGGAGAGCTTATCCGATGGATACTCTGATAGTGGACAAAAAAAAATACCATAAATCCTGCTTCTGCTGTGAGCACTGCAGAAGTAAATTAAGGTAAATATGGCATTAATTCAAATTCATTCTGAACTTGAATATTTCAGTCTTTGAATATTGCAATACTACTTAGTAAGGGCCTTTTCATCTTCATAGTATAAAAATGTATAAACAATATCATGATTCTGATGTGGTGTAGCTTTCAGTGAAATATTAATCTTTTCTTTTGTAGCTTGGGAAATTACGTCTCTCTCCATGGACATTTCTATTGTCTACACCATTACAAACAACTCCTCAAGTCCAAAGGGAACTACAACAATGGACTCGGGCAGAAACCTCCCGCAGGAAGTGGTGGACCCATCCCCTCAGATGAAAAACTTGAATGGAGATATTCCATGAGCAGCCTAAGTTCAGTAGACAGGGACAAAACACACAGCGGTCAAAACGAAATGACAAAAACATTTGATGAGAACAAATCACACAGCAACAAAATATCTGTAGTTTGGCCTCCACAGGCCGATTCCCCAAAGAAAGCCTTTAAAATTGAAGAAGACATTCAGCTAACTAAACCACAGTGGCCTCCTCTAGACAATTCCCCCCAGTCACCCAAACACCAACACAGAAAGGCTGTTCCAAGAAGTGTCCTTTGAAATACACTGTATAGTTTAGGCAAACAAACCCAAAGAGGAAGCACAAAAGAATAAATGGTGTAGAAAAATACTAGCAAAGAAGTGTCATGTACTGTAGGTAGAATATTAAGGAACTGTTTTATTGAAGGTGAGCTGTTAAGTGATTTAAAAGGGAACATGAAAAGTATATGGAAGGAAACTGTGTATATACTTGTAAATGGTGTGTGAGTGGAAAAGCAGATTGTAATAGTAAGTACTAGAGGGACAGATGCGGACAAAATGTGGAAAGTGGACGTAGATGTGAAGTGATGGGCCTTGAACTAACAGGCTTCTCCCATTGGAAGTTTTTCATTTGTTGCATGTTATTTCTTTCCCTCATGTTCAGCAGTGACACTGATGTACCATTTAATATTTGACACAACAAGATTGTATCAAATTGGACATGAAAAGATCAGTTTTAAACGCTAAACCTAAAAAAATCCCACTTCCCTTGAAGATAGGACAGTTAAATCATCCATGAATTGTATTTTTTAAATATGATTCAGCTGTTTCTTTTTCACTCCTTTTGTTTTACTCTAAAAAATATTGGTTTATGTAATTCTCTTTTTTTGCTACTATACGCTTAATGGAAATACTTTCCGTCAGTGGACTCTGCTGTTGTAATATTTTATCAGGGCTTTTTTCTTTCAACATACAAACATTTTTGCCTTTTTTAGCACCTGGTGTGCAGACTACTAAAAAGGACGTTGGAAGGATTTTATTTATGATATTTCAAAGTATATAATATAAACAAGTGAATTGGTAATAATCATGTTTGTTTTGGACATTTGTATCCTATTTTGAACAACAAATATTTTGCAATGAAGATTTTATTTTCTAGAGTAGACAGTTATATCTTGCTTTGTACAAGAAGATTCCTGATTATGTCATGCTGTCAGGCTGGTTCTCTTATTGCTGCTCCAAGGGCAATAAAATATTGAATTTAATTTTTTCATCTATCCTTTCAAATGTATATGGCTAACTTAAGCACATATATACAGTAGAGCAGCATCAATGTACTGTATGTGAAATTTGAATCTGTGACTGCATCTACAAAGTTCATCCACATCAAAACACAAAGAGGACATACTGTCGCAGAGCTTGTCAGACATCTGTCTGGTAGAAGCAGCCTGCAGGAGACAGGAGCAGGTCAGCAGATCCCTTTCATACCACCAGTATAATCTCCTTTAGAAGCTATACCTACCCTGAAGGAGATTTTGGAGCTCAAAACCGCAGGTGTGCCTACAGTAGACCTGGAAAGCATTTTTAACATATTAAAGAAAGGCAGACGGGAGACAGGTTGAACACTTGGAGTGTGACACATGAGCACATGTCTTCAATGAATTTTACAGCCAGGCTAAAATAGGCTTATGACCAAATGTGGTTACTCATCCTCTTACAGCTCCTCACTGGGGTGACTGCAAGCTTAGCATACAGTTTGCCACTGACTTTGAGCACTTATAAAACAAGACAAGACAATAGATATTTTTATATAGACATATTATAGATAAATATTTGTTTTTTATATAGAAAGGTTAGTGTCTTACTATGTGGTTCTGGATAACATAATATTTAGAGTAGGGACATTCTTTGTGCAGCTGTGACAGATATACACACATTATGTTTTGTATAAAGAAAAATTGCACCATCCGCATACACACAGGACCAATATAAACTTAATACATTTTGTAAAAGATGTTTTCCTATTTATCTTCTAATTCTTTGTTCCACACAAGCCTTTCAGCACATGCATACATTGAATGAGCGTGTCACAAATATATATCTATATAAAGAAACGTTCGTGGAGATATTTCTACTAGCTATAGAGGCCCAACATTCTTTAAAATAGACTTTAATATAAACCAAACAATAGAAAACCTCGTTTGCTATTTAGCTATTATGTCTTTGGATGCATTATCCTGGACATGAAAGCAAATATTTTTTCTTTTTTTTATGTCAAACAGTTTGCAGGAGTAAAGTATCTGCAGACGAACAGCATCACACAACACACACCCACTTGGTTTAAGCCATAGACTGTATTAAGCATGAACAGTGAGAGGGTTAGGGTAAGAATATTAAGGGAGGGGGTGTGTCGCGTAAAGAAGTAGGTGTGTCGTGTAGTCTGCAAGACTGCAGATGGACCCATCTCACTTCTCGCAGGAGTTCACTGGAAATTCTCTCACAGCGTCAATCTAGCTTGCTACTACTGTTTGTGTGTGCAGTCCTCACTTTCTCCCACTGAGCGGATTGGCACGGCGTCTATCGGATTACACTCTGATTGGTCGGTTTTGGCTCGTCAGGCGGTGCGTCAGCCCAGTTGCACTACCATCATGTTATCCCCCTCCCCAGTCAAATAACAGTGCTGTAGGATGCTGGAGGAGGCAGTAGCGTATCATCAGGACCACAAGTCTGACTTGGATGCAGGGGTGCTGACTGAGGTAGGCACAACAAGGATGCTTTTTTTTAATCCGATAACCTCCTCTCTTGGAGAGGAGGTTAAGCTTCACTAGTGCTGCAGAATCCAGAATGATGGGGTGGCTCTACTTTTTTTTTTTGTAATTTCAGCAATGTTGCAGGATTCGCCCATCCGCAGATAGTAGTCTGTCCTTTTTTATTTCTGTGCGTTTAGCCGCAGGTTTCGGGGATTAGTGTGGCGCTTTGATCTTTCTATAAATCCGTCCCGGTTATGCTGTGCATTAAGTGATGCAGCCACTTTGGTTCAATCCCCACTGAGCACACACTGATATCCGTCCTATTTGACGAGGGCTGTCACCTTTGCACCTACAGTGAGAAATGCGTAGGTTGACCAGGACGTTGGGAGGAGCTGGTGGGCAAGTTAAAACTGAAGCCTATCAAACTTTAAACAGATGTATGTATTTATGTCAATGTGTTGTTTAACCCCCCCAATCCCCATCCCAGAGAAATGGTACCTCTTATAGTATCTTAAAAATTGAAAAGTAGCCTAGGCTATTAGACTTATGAAGAATGCGTAAGAGATATACATAATAAGAATGGTCATTAGGATCCTTCTGTTTATTGGCACCAGCATGTAAAATAATTTTCTCCTCTTTTTCAATAGGCCTATAAAAGTGTTCCTCAATGAGTCAGACTTTCAGACATTGATGTTCAATGATGTTTGATGATTCTCAATATTCATTTTCTAAAATATTGAAAATGAAAGTGCTCTGAGGTTGTTTTTTTTTTACACATGTCAGCGTCTCAAAAAATCTGTAGTTGTGTTTCGGGTAGTCTGATGTTTTAGTAGTCATCGAAACTGAACTCACGAAATGTTCAAGTTCAAGTTCAATTTATTATTTTATTATTATCTCAAGTTCTGTACTCAGCCTATATGTATTTCATATACAGTGTGAAAGGTCCAACAAGAACATTTATTGTAATAGTGTACTTTCCTGTACAGTAGTACAACAGCAGAAAACTGAAAGAGATGGAAGCTGGCGTTACATACAGCAGAAGGTCATGAAAACAAGGTCTGTAAGTACAATGTAGATGTACTTTTGCGGTTAAAATCCAGCTAGTGAGCACTACGTTTAACGTTCTTGCTCAGTCTATTAATGCAATTGTGACAGCAGCCATTATTCCATGGAATTTAATTTAATTTTGATTTAGCACTTATATCCCAAAAAGTATGGTGAAAAGCATGTGTATGTCTGTGAATGTTCAAAGCCAAGAGTGAGCAAGCCTCTCTGAGAGTCTGTTTCTTCTTGCTGCCGTCGCTGGGACCTTTTAGATCATTATCTGGATCAAATGCTAATCCTCTTTCTCATTGAGCCACATGATGGTCTCCATTACATGTCCATCTGCCCGTACAGTAAGAAAGGTTCCTTGCCAGACTGCCTGTGTGCCTAAAAGCATATATTTGTTTATTTTGTTAGCTGTTGGACTTGTACTTATACTATAACTCTGTCTGTGCCTCTGTCCTGCTTACTGTGACTGCTCTCACTAATCACATTTCTGCAAGGTGTAATTAGTCTAGGGAGTCCAAAGCCATAATCCCCAGTTTAAGTGTGTTGTATCTTTGCTTAGTCAGTGTTGCTTCCCTTGTCTATTTGTTTATTTGTTCATTTATTTGTTAGGATTCCCATTAGCTGTTCCCTGAAGCACAGCTGGTCTTGCTAAAGTCTGCATTTAAAAGCATACATTAAACATTACAGTCAACAGAAATGGCAAAACTTAAGTCATATATTACAGAATGACATTAATATGTATGAGGAAAAGTTATACTGATGGCTCTCTCAACAGAGTCACCAGCAAAAACTACAACTCCGCATATGCATAGCATCCTACAAATATGATATTACTAGGTGCTTCCTTATTTGCTTTGTAAACATTGATCTCTGTGTTAATTTAGTAACAGTAACATTGATAAACAATTCCATATTTTCATTGCTCTATATGCCACTCTGCATTGAATATGTCTTTTCCTTGGGGAGTGACAACCAGCTTGTTTGGTGGCGTACGTTTATGACTCTAAATTGTTTTTAATTGACTGTACTGAATTTTTACTGTACTGTAATTTTGAATTGTAAAATGTTCAATGTTGAGAGTAGAAGCACAGCAATCAGCCGGTCAGATATGAGTGTATGCTAGTTATGTTAGTGCCATACGGACACTGGAGAGCAAACACTAGCCGAAGTTTACTTATATCTTTCTTTGTGACATTCGCCCACATTATCTGGTGGTAATCAAGCTGCAAAAGAATAAGAGTACTTAATCGATGTTTAGCTAAATCAAGTGTATAGTATTTTCTGCATCACCTTACTACAGCTTTTCCTATTGGTTAGCAACAGTGTTGAATTGTTTTGACCAGGACAATTTGTTGTCAAGGATGATGCCCAATAGTTTGGTTTAGTTTGTTTGCTTCATGGTTGTTTTAATGATAAAGATTTTAAGCTCTGGTTCTCACCTTGGAGAATAAACTGAAGCAATTACTGTGCTTTTGGTTTTGGATATGTTAAGTAAAATGTTATTTTCAAGGATCCACTTTTGGATAATATCTAGCTCCCTGTTCAAGATGGAAGTCAGATCAGCAGGCTTTTGTGCTGATGCACGTATTTTATATTGAGCTTTTGATTAGAGAAACTATTTTTAAGGTCTGTGTGTAGCAAATAAAAGAGAAAAGCTCTAATTTTGACTTATAGATCTGATAGAATAATGGACACTATTGCTTTCATTTTTATTGCTAAGTGCTATTCTGGAATATAAATCTTATACGTGAACTGTAACTTCAGCTTGTGTTATGAACTATATGTTTAAAATGTATTCTCTTCTGTTTGAATCATATTGCACAATGCATTCTGTCCATTCATGGCTGTAATGGCTATTGTATCAAGTAAAGATAATAGCACCCTATTTACTTGTCCATAACCACCAGGGCAAAGACCTAATAATAGGTTTGCACATACACATCTTCTTTTCTTGCTGTATGTCTGCCAAATATCTTTTCTAAAAGCACAGCTTGACACACTGTTGACTAAGAAATGTATAACATATAATTTGTTCTCTAAGAATGGCAGTAGTCCAGTAGGAATGGCAACTATTTCTAAATTGTCACAATAAATAATTGGAGCAGAGATCCATTACAAACAAGGGTTATATCATGATGCAAAATGCTTCTTTGCAATTCTCTTAAACCACACTGAAACCGATTTAAAGCACTTTTTGTGTGTTTGTGTTGGTTGTAAAGAGCACAATAGTTACTTAGGGGGAAAGTCTTTCAACATGTCAAGTTAGGGCAGCTGCCAATACTGAGTACTGATCCAACACTAGTGCTCTGTCTTTCCCAAATTTAAAATCTGTACATCTCACTTGGTGAAACTTATTGGAAACCATTTTTATGCAAGGTAAACACAAGGCCAGGAATTTCTGTTCCACTAAAAACTGAGTGAGCAGCCAATCAAACTGAGAGAATGTAACTGATAGTGGAAACACTGACAAAGACACTGTAATGTGGTCGGATTCGCATAATAAAGTCAGTATAAGGCAGACATGATTGGTGCATGATTGGCCCTATAGGGAGAACTAGCTCCGCTGTTGATGAACATGTTGACTCTAAAGATAGTAGAACTTGCTATTATATGCAAATGTTGTGCATGGAATGGAAATGGTAAATTAAAACTCTTCCACATCATTCAACTACATATTCAAATCCCAATATGCGATGTCTCTTCATTTTACGAAGCATACTTTACAAAGCAAAACAATACAGACGTGTTGAACTCTAAAGCTGTAGAGTCCATGCTCGACACAGATGTTCTATCCACCTCATTAACATACATGAGGGGGGCAAAATGTTAGCAACACTTTTTAATATAATGCATCCCAGTACTCGTACAAACATAAAGTAGAATTATCACCTTTCTGACAATGTCAACAAAAGCTGACAATGTACACGCTTCATAAATGTGGAATTTATGGCAGAGCTGTAAGATTGGATTGCCTTAGATGGCACAGGTGTTCCTAATAAAGTGCTCAGTGAGTGTATAAATGCCAAAACTATAAAGATGAACTGATTACAACTTTTCTCAGGTTGAAGTTGTACAGAGCTATGCAGCAAAATGGATGAATAAATTAACTCCACATCATCCACACAACCATAAACTTGATATTTTTGCAACTCTTACAAGTGCCACAAAATTCAGGGAGAGTCAGGGAGATGTTAACCCCCCCCCCCCAAAAAAAAAAAACCCTGTCTATATACGCACCAATAGTTGTGAAAAAATGCCTTATAAGCCAAAACAACTGAAAACACCTTTGTGTTTGCAGCACAGGACCTTTAACTTGAAGCATTTATCTTTGAGACAATCTTGTAGAGGAGAGCTGATTTACTTTGTGTAGCTCCTCCTCATATACTGAGCATTGTTAAGAAATTTTTTGTTGTGCATGTTAAAATTGTTTGCAAATGTTATTCATTTTTCTAGTGTGAACATGCTACAGTATATATAATGTGAAGACAGCATTAGAATTTCCTTTTAAACTGAGATGCAGGTGTTAATTTATCATTAGCTTGAGCAGAGATCAGACATGCATATACATATTGGCACACATGTTTTTTCTCCTTTTGTACAAGTGTTCAGCCTTCTGTCTGAATAAAATTACATATATTGTTAAGTACAGTTAAGTGTGTGTGTGTGTGTGTGTGTGTGTGTGTGTGTGTGTGCGTGCGTGAGCGCGTGCGTGCGCGTGTGTGTGTGTGTGTGTGGTGGAGGGTGGGGATTCTGTATATTTTCCTGCTTTTTTGAGCTGCACATACCTTACAGCATTCACCTGCTGTTCATTGTCTAAATAAGTTCCCTGCTTTCATCATTCAGATCCTCCTACACATGCACTGTAATGACTTTTTGTAGTCAGTCTGGGACTCTGGAGCAGCCTCCCTGGTGTAGTGTGTTTCCTCCCATTCAGTGCTTATGAGAATTCAGTCTGGAACATCGCAATTGGAAATGCAATTCTTTATATGTTTAGCTGATTTCATTTAGTCTTTAACAGCCTTTGCCTTGAGGTCCCAGTGCTATGTAGTTTTACTAAAAACTGAATTGGATAAATAGGAAAAGTGACTGATATTATTTGAAGATATGCTGCTGTTTGAAATAAGCAGAGTAAAGTTTTGGCTATGTATAATATTGGTAACTTTGTTGTACCCACATGCATTGATACAATGTCTTATGTTGTCCTGTTTTTGTCTGTTTGATTGATTGATTTGTTAACCTTTATTCAACCTGAACAACCTAATTGAGATAAAAAATCTCTTTTTAAAGATTGTGCTAATGGAGATATGTAAACAAAGAACACAAAGTACCTCACAATATAAGAATGGCACACAGCAGTTATAAATTATATCTAAAATCTGCAATACAATCATATAACACATTTATTTCATCCTAAAGACAACATACAACTCCTTTAAATAACCCAATAGCTTTCTAAATCCCGAAATAAGTGAAAACAAAACACACAAATAAGACCTAACAAATACGACCAGTCTAAAAAACAATCTATGACACCAACACATGTTGAATTCTAAAATACTTCAAAACATTGGCAGCCAGATTATGCAGCAGTGATTTAAATTCAGAAAGGTCAAAGAAATCGAGCAATTTTAGATGAAGTAGCAGAAGGCTCCAGGCAGAGAGTGCAGCAAAATCTCTTTTATCTACATCAGTGTGAACAAATAAGATGGTTGTAATACAAAAATGGCTTTATAGATATACTGTATATGATGCTTCAGTATTCAGGCGTTAAAGAGGACCAAGAGTATGAAAGCCTTACTCTTTGTAATAAATCTTAGAGCTCCATGATAACAATATATGTTAGTGTTATGTGAGTCAGAAATCATCATCAGATTAATTCATAATATATATTTTTAAAAACTTTCATAATCACATAAAGTAGCGGGCTGTTTTCATCACTGTTCGTGGGCACATACAGCATGTCAGACAGAAATGCATTTTACTGGGAGGCACTGAGAAAGAATTCCAACCCATGACTGGCGGCAAGCTACCTTATTAGAAGAACAAGTCTGGATGGGGGCCTCTTGAAGTTTGACTTGATTTCCCCAGTGACCACCATACAAACCATTTTTATTGCTGTGACAGAAAGGACCCTGGAAAGGTTCTGCAGGAGCAATGACCCTCAAATAGCAAAGAAAAAAGTTTGCTCCTGACATGAGCTAACATCTTGCACCATATACTGTACACTGAAACATATACCAAGCATTATTACAAGAAGAGCAAAGCATGTGAGGAATTTATAGGTCCATTATTTCATTTTAATGGCTTTGTTCTTCTCTTGTAGCATGTGTGTGTAGCATAGTGTGTCATCCTTTTTGTCTTCAAAATGCCATATAGACAAAATAATTTAAATGTATTTAATAGAAAGCATTCAGAGAACATGGCTGTGTGCAATTGGATTTCTGAAGAATTAATGAAAATATGTTTGATTCATACCTTCAATACTCATATCAATGCTAATACCACTACCAACGTAAAATTATAATAATAATTTTGATGATGATGAAGATGTCAGAGTGGGTAGTCATTCAAACAATGTTAATTATTTTCTTCTCTAGATCTGCTGCTATTTCTGGTTTTTAAGATTTGATTATGGATGTTTCCAGTAGAGCTGGTACAGTGAGTGTCTCTGCAGTCTACCATAACTGAGCTGTGTTGTAATCCTTTAACATACTCTATATGCTCTCTTACTGACAGTCTGTCTCAGTCAGCTGAGCAACTTCATAGTCTTTAACAGTGTCTGAGCTTGACTCAAATCTGATTTATTTTCCTCATGCTTCTACAATTCCGAATGTCTGAAAAACCAACTTGTACATTCAGAGGTAACAAATTGCTCTCTGGGGTAAAAGGGGCCAATGCAAAAAAAAAAGTGTATGCAGGAATATCAAATATCTGTCTACAAAACAAACAATCCAAAATTCCCCTTGAAGGCATCAACCTGCTGTTCTGACTTTTTGATGAATGTATTGTCACACATAGCTTTTCTTACAGAGTGGTTCTGATATTGTAATATTTAAATAGCTATAGTATATAGCAGTACCTTCTGAACTTAGGATTTTATTTAGCTGTTGTTGAGATTGAATTTGGTCAGTCTTAAGGAGACAATGCTGAAAAACATCTTCTCTTCAACACTTAGCAGCGAGATTGACCGAAACTGATTTATGTTCTTTGAATTTTCCTCCAAGGGGATCCAGACTCCCCCACTGGTCAGCAACTCTCCCCCTTCACGATATGACCTTAAAGATCCCACATAGGTCTCAGGCAGTGCTTGTAAACTATGTAGGGTACATCACTGGGGCCTGGAGCAGAGGCTGAGCATGCTGCCTTGATGACCTTCTCAACCTCCTTCAGACATGGCTCCTTAAGATTGGGCTAGGCCGATCAGAGCTTTGTTGAGTTCAAGCTCCTGTTCCCTCCTCAGATCGCTGAGTGTCATGGAGGAAGCTGCAACCACCCTTGTCCACAAGTAGTCATTTAGTAAAGTCAAAGGTATCAGCAATGAATGCAGCATGCTTACTCTCTCTCTCTCTCTCTCTCTCTCTCTCTCTCTCTCTCTCCCTCTCTCTCTCTCTCTCTCTCTCTCTCTCTCTCTCTCTCTCTCTCTCTCTCTCTCTCTCTCTCTCTCTCTCTCTCTCTCTCTGTGCCATTCTGTTCTGCGGAGGGTCACAAGCCTTTTCCTTAGGATGTTTCATTGGCTGGCTAAAGTTTGCATCTCCTCTTTTTGATTTTCTTGTATTAGTTTTTGAGGGCTGCAGTTGATGCATTTTGTTGGCTCTGCGGTTCATGGTGTAGATGGTGGGCTCAGTGTTACCTTTCTCAACACGGCCAAACCTTTTGGAGGCATAACTGACAATGATGGCAGTCATTGTTTGGATTCGGCAATGAGGGGTCGATTTGGCTGGTTTCTCCTTTGGCTTGATTGAATGATGCTGGAACTGTCGTTGTCAAATTGAAGCCATTCACTCCAATTGCTGGCCCAGGGCCACTTAATCTGTTGTTATCAAACTACTCTGCAGGGGTTGGGAGAGTCTGGTGCATGGAGGGACTGGGCTCTGTAGGGTGACCCCTGTCTCCTCCTGCTGTATGTCATTCTCCTGCACCGAGCATTTCCTGATGGTTTTTAAGGCCACATTGGTTCTTGCACAACTTTCCGCAAATGCATTTTATGCTGCTTTTCAGTTTGGTCATTTGCATGGATTGATAACCTTTGGTCCATCCTATTGGAAACCATACTGTTCTTGGTTGTCTATCTATTCCTAGATGTCACTGGCTAAGCCAGACATCAGTATGCACAATACATATTTAATGCACTGTAGAGTAAATAGGGAGTGACTTCAGACTCAACATTTCTAATATAAGTATGAGTTAGCAGTCACTCAAAGATGTTTCAGTCTCACTCATTAAACTTATAAAGTGCACATACTCTATGTCTTATATTCCGCTTGGGTTCAACACTTGAATGTTCATAAATAAATTATTTTTAATTAAGCTTTAGTTGGTTTAGACAACTACAGTATGATGGCAAAAAATTCAGCTGATGCAGTGTGCAATTTGTGAAGACATGCAGTGAGTAAATTAACTTTCTGTTTGCCAGCAGGAACTAGTTCCTCTGCAGTGATGTCCCCTCATTTCAATTCTCACCAAATTCCCAAAGCTGTGGCCATAGAGTCCAGCTAAATGTGTAATATGCACAAGTGTTGAAATCAGCCAGTTAAAGATTTTACTGGCTAAGGCTATATTTTAGTAGTAGAATAATTAGCACGCAGATGAAAGATCACAAGCTTGTCTTTCTATTTAGTGTCAAGAAGAAGTTGATTTATTGATTGAACAGAAAATACTTGACTAACAATACAACAATAAAACAATTTCATTTGACAAGCAAAAGTGTCAAATGTTGGCTAAAACCAGCTCCTCCACTGTGCAGACATACTTGCTTTCTCTGTTTTATGTTGTGTGAATTAAATATATTTGCAGTCGGTTCAACAAGGCAAGCAATTTAAGGACATCATCTTTTACTCTGACACACTGTTTTGTTCTCACACAGCTACTCATTAGAGAAGTTCAACAACAATATAAGCTGTTGCCTTTTCCTACTGTCACAGGTTTGTGCTGTTTCCAAAAGTCAAAAACAAAACAAGAAAAGCACATTGCATGAATATTGTTGTATTGTTAAGTCAGTCACCATAACAGAATGTGGGGTTTCGCACAAGAAACTACGGTTCAGCAAAAACAAGGACAAATGTGATCATTTGATGTTTGAGTGTTTTGTTATTCAGATATATAACTGGTATAAAAAGCAGTTTATTTTTCAGATATCTAACCAACTGGTATAAAAAGCATTCCTTTTAAATTTTGACCTGCTTTAGGCACTGACAGGTACAGTCGTTTACCTGCCTTTATTCTTACAGCATTATGATAAATGTGAGATAGAAAGTGTTGACATATAAAGTTTGAAAATCACAGGTTGCCATTATAAAACAAGTAAAAAAATGTTTTTAACTTGGATGATCATCAGTGAGACATTATAAGCAAGTTACACCATACTGGAGGGATGTATTACACAAGATGAAATGTAGCAGGATCTCAAATGGTACAAAGATAACTTCACAGCCAAGTAAATGTATATATCTATATTTGAATCTGCAGGTCTACTGGTTACCTTTCAGCATATATCCTGCGTCAAAACACTATGAAGCAAACATCAACTTCTGTTTATGAACATGTGCAACAAACTGACATAATTTCTACATACATTAACCTCAAGTTTTTGAATGTAAGCCATACCGTATACATACAGTAGATGTCCAACATCAAAACAGTATAAAAATAAAATAAAATTACAAAAAAGGACAAGATGTACCCTTTAACACATAATAGTAATCAGAGCTGTTTAGCATAATAGTTCAATTGAGGTACAACCATGAGCAATGTTAAAATTAAATCAGTTAGAGAAAGCCATTGTCACTTGCAGTGAAGAGTGACAGTGAGCTGTTGGGTTGTTTCTCTTGACCTTAAGTCAAGAGCATTTGTATCTTAAAAACAGGCATTTGCATTGCAAAAGAAGCTGCTGCCTTTCCATATCCATATTTATTGCTGTGTCATCCAGGGCCCAGTGTGCCAAGATGGCAAGTAGACAAAAACAAAGCTGGAGTAGAACCTGACTGATAAACAAGAGTTTTCAGATGGCAGTGAAAAAAAGTGGATTTATTTTCTATGTATGTGTAGCACTGTGCTGCGTGTTACATTACTGTCAACATTATTAAGCCAAGCCAACATGCTGTGCACTGCTCTATTACCAGAGTAGCTCAAAAAAGTTTTCTGAATCCCTTTCAGTTGATCCAGGGCAGTTATCAGAGAAAATATGATGAGATGCCTGTGATCTCAGTGCTATTCAGTGCTCTCGGGGGGCACAGAGGAGCCTGTGAAGGTGACACCATACCAGCACCTTGCACAAAGCTATGCACAGCTTGCCTGGGATTGATATTCCTCAAAACCCCCAGCCAATTACTGAAGTGGAGCCTTGGCGGTGACTGCAGAAAATGTTAAAGGCATGGCTCAGGGGGATGATAAGTACTTCAGTCCTGCAACATACAGTATGATGTTCTTTAAACGCAACATCATTTCTGACTTGTGTTTTGTTGTTCAAGTGAATCAATGTGAATCTTTATATCCTAAAGCACTGGAGCTGTCACTGCAATGTCTGCTTGACAAAGAGCTTTTAGTTCAAACCTGAGAAATGTTTTAGTCAAAGGAATCGAGGAAACTCAACCATCGAGCACTTTTTCACTTGTTATTCCTGCGTGTCTGTGGAGAGCTCTGGGGAAAGTATAGGATTGTGTTTCTTTTGCTTTTATAAACACTTTTTCAGCTTATCAGCACAGTAATTGTAGGTGATGCATTTGTATACAATGTAATGACACCCTCATAGCTTCTGTAACAGTACAACTTGTTATGCAGGAGGTAATCGCCCTCAGAGGAGAGAACAGGTCGACTTCTCTGCAACTTGGTAGACAGCATCTGTTCAGTGATATTTAAAGGGAGAGATCACAGACGCAGTCCTATACCAGTGTTCTCTCTTTCCAGTTAAACACTTTTAATGAGAAAATGTGATTGAAATCAACTGAGACCACTGATGCTATTGATTTCTTTTGGATATACAAGTCTTGCTTCTGAGAAAAATAATATGTGCTTTCTTGGGTATGTGTGAGGAAAACAGCTGACAGCAAGTTAAACTAAATCAGAACAAATGATGGAAACCAGCATGGTGCTTATTTTCTCTGTAGTGTATTCATTAGTCAGCCAATAATTGTATATCAGCTAATAATGATAAAAAATAAAAAGAAACCACAGAACAAGAATTCAACAAGAGATGATGAGGCATTTGACATAAGATAAATGATAAATAGACATGGTGTCTTTTGTCCATTTTTGGTAATATCAGTTCATGATTGAACACATTGTGTTGAAGGCTATTGGAAACTGAATTGGGGTATATTTGCCATGATTGGATGTAAGAATCTGACACAGAGGAATAATGTGGCTTTTTTTCTAGCTTAAGGGAGCTCCAGCCAAATGAGAAAATATCTTTGATAAACAGGATATTTTTGAGTCAAGTCTAGCTTTGCAGCAATTGCTAGGCATGATTGCCTGACCAGCCTGTGATGTTGAGAAAAGTCATTCCTTACTGTGTAGGCAGCAGACAAATAACTATGACATATCAAATCATTAGGAATCAAACACAGAGTTACCACATTTAGTAGATAATATAAAATAGCATCTATATGTGCCTTAGGAAACTAAAATGGATGTTAAAAGCTTCTCAACAGGAAAAACAAAAAAAATTGCCAAACTTAAAAAGAAAAGTCATCAATCATATTACCTTGAGATTTTAATGTCTTTACATTCCAAGTCAAGTCAATTTTCACAGCCGTCCTAAGTCCTAATTTTTGTGATTTAAAAGATTGGTTTGCTTTTTCAGTTAATACGATACTGATGTGCACAAATGTTCATGCCAAATACTCAATTGTCAGATCTGGTAGAAAAAATAATGACAACTATAACAACATAAACAATAATAATTCTGCAGTATTTTAGACTATGTGCTTGCTTGCCTGTAATGAGCACAGCCTCAGGGATAATATAGTGGAGAGAAACTGTTTTCACCTGCTACAACTTCCTCATTAGCATGGCCCAGTCTGCTCATGAGACTAAAGAGCCAGTAAGTGCGATGGAAGTCTTGGCACGATCTGGTTGAGGTCACTATGAACTGAGCTTTGAGAAAATTGAGTTCCATTAAGGAAAAGCAGTGAGGTAAATGATGCTTTCCTGAACTGCTTGAAAAAAAACAGCACAAAAGGAGTAGAATACAACAATCTAATAGTCAACTTCTCTGGATACATTACATTAGCTTGTCATAGCACAGTTCTTCAGTCTGTTTAAAGAACTCAAAATGAATGGAGACAGAATGAAGGGGGTGTACATACATAATGTTCCTGCTTGCTTCATGCCATCTTTTCTTGTGAGCGTCTTCTCACTAATGATGTCTGACAGGGACATGTTGAAAGATAATAAAGGTTAATCACTCTTTGTCCAAGTGCTCAAAGACCCAAATCCTTTCTGCAGTGCTGTCCTTTGTATTCCAAAAGAGCCCCTTCAGCTCCTCCTTCCTCCTGTAATTGCTTTGTAGAAGGGCAAATGTTTCAGGACAAAGTGCAGATAAAGGATATTTCGTTGTGTTTATAATGGCCTCAGCGTCAGAGGATTGCCAAATGTGCTCTCTCAGTAATATCCTTGAATAGAGCTGCTACTAAGGATAATTTTCAGTATAGCTTATTTTTTTATCAATTATTTTCTTAAAAGTTATCAATTTATCATTGAGGTCCTCTCCACTCATAAACATTTTTCTCATTGTTACTTCACTTATTGTTACTACATAATTATTTAATGGAGTTTGACACTAAAGGCTCACATTCATCTGCTGAAGGGGGGAAGTTCAAAATATGTGTCTTAAGCAGAATTTGAACTGGATCTATCTATCAAGGGTAAGGTTGGGTGATTTTGACATTATATATGCTGGTCTGGTGATTTTAATCCAGACCACGTACATAGACAATTTTTCACTCCCACCTTAGAAAGACTTACAACTGCACTGTAATTACAACCCGCTGGTCCTCCTGTAATTTAAATCCCATCCAGAGACATGTTTTTGTATTTGAAAGTGTATTGAGAGTTTTTTTTCTGTGGGAAAAGTTGTTCTTCCTTCTGCTGCATTTAAGCAGTTCATTGTGAAATTTGAATTTTGTGTGAAATTGAAAGAAGTCGAAAATGTTTTTGCTAATCAATACATATTAACACCAACCAGTGGCTTGCACAGACTTTTTGAAGGGCAGGGACGAAAAGAAAAAAAAAGGGCACATACAGCGCTTTCTCGCCACTGAAGAGGGCACTTTAGCACGCGTTTTGGTTCATAAGAGGGCACTTTAGCACGCGTTTTGGCTCCCAAGAGGGCACCTCAGCATGTTGGTGTCAGTGCACACCACTGACACCAACATATACAGTAGGCCTATATATTGGAACAAATACAATGATGGAGAAAAAAATATTATTTTATGTTGAGTTTTTTCTTCCAAACCAAGGTCTTTTGGGACTTTTTATTTCAGCAAGAGACCAAGGTAAACAAAGCTGAACTGTACAGTGATGGTAGAGCACAGTTTGTGTGTGTAAAGACTTAAGGCTCTTTGCTTTGTTTTTAGTCTGCTTGTGTCATAATTGTGGTATTAACTTGAAGAGACATAGACAAATAAAAGACAGTAGTCAATTAAAAGCCAACTCTCTGATAATGGCTGGGGGCGTTGTCAGTGAGATAATGTGAGAAATGTAGAAAAGGTATCAATTTACAACTGAGGGAACTACTTTTAAGCAAATGGGGAGGTCAGCAGTTGTTGGTGTGAATCTCTACAGCAGCATACTCATAGAAGCCTACTGTGATTAAGCGGTTATCTCTCTTATCACAGAATTTCCGGAAAACTGCCAAGACATAATTACAGACAGTAACTATGATGAATCTACTTCTGTAATTACCCTCCAGCTATACTTCCTACTTCCTTGTCACTGACTGTCAGCACCAGTTAATATTTGTATAATGAGACTCCTTTTTTGGAACAACATAGACAATGTGCTTACTCAGGAAATATTTTTTCAATGTCTATCATGCCTTAAATAACATGAAAAATCAAAGCAAATATTGAAAGGTCAAATCTTAAAATGTGTTCTTTTTGCAACCTGACATTTTGGATAATAATATAAGTTTAAGTCATCCAGGAAAACAAATTGCTGAAAGATTTGTCTTTGACAGCACCATCTGCCTTGAATGTGTGTGTGTGTTTTTGTTGTTGTCTCTAGTTTTTCCTGGGCGTATAAATGCTGGTATAAATGCTGAACAGGGGTGTTCAGGTGGCTTAAGGGTTCACAGTAAAACATCAGCCATGTAAAAGCAACATCTCTGGTTTGGGTCCAGCAGGAGTCCTTTGTTGCATATCTTCCCCCTTTCTCCACTAAGTTTGGTGATGCCAATTCAGATCTTTGATGGCTTTCTTTCAGCAAGCCCTGAGAGAGAGAGAAAGAGAGAGAGAGAGAGAGGGAGAGAGAGAGAGAGAGAGAGAGAGAGAGAGAGAGAGAGAGAGAGAGAGAGAGAGAGAGAGAGAGAGACAGAGAGAGACAGAGAGAGAATGGTCAGGGGCTATTTTTGGATGTTGGCCTTAACTTAATACCTCACCATGTAGATTGGATTTTTGTCATTGCGCTCAGAACTATGAAAAGCTAGCAATTCCGCAGCATTAAAAAACAAGTAAATTTCAATACATAAAAGTAAATATAAATGAAAGCAAAATATGTACAGAGGCAAACGATAAAGGCAAAGAGAGAACATAAAACTGCACACAATGTATGATGAGTGCATGGCCACCGAATGCAACCGTGCTGCCATCTTTTTCCCAAGTGAATAGAGTAGTGACATGACTGCTACTGATTGTACACAGTTAATGTTACAAACAAACACAGAATGCACCCTGATCCAGGCCGGGCTGTTCGGTGTGCAGCAAAGACAGCTGAGCACCTTGATTGATTGTAGGAGGTCGCAGGGTTTGTCGGGAAATGAAGAGTACTGGAGTTTAAGGATTGAGTTTGATTCCAGACTACAAACAGGATCAGTACAGACATGTAACATCATGTTGGGACACGTATTAACGTGGCTGAGTGCAAGATGCCATTGTATACAATTGTAGAAATAAGGGTTAAGCAGTCTTTTGAGGAGGTTACAGTAATGGGATATTATCCAATAATGATCCAGGATGTGAGGCATAGCAGATTTTGACTTTTTTCTTTTGTTGGTTGGATGGTGTGTGTTCTTTCTTTTAACAGCTTGTGGGAGTGTTTTGTTTTGGGGATAAATAGTGTGATCTCTTAATTGCTGATACCTAATTAAGATCATCACAAACACACAATCCCAAAGTCTCTGTAGTTGCCAATGGGGAAGCTCATACTCTGTGCTGAATAAGCAAGTGATTGACTTATCTCAACTTTCTGGGAGCTAAAGAACGCTTACCTTTAGGACCTTTGGGTTCAATATTTATTTGTACTTCAATTTGCTTCTTGTTGTTTTAGTCTATATAACACAGCTCTAACTTACTGAAGACATATAAGTAGCAGAATGTCCACTGAGTAGCATATTACCAATGGGGGAAAAAGTGATGTATCGTTCCATTGTTGGTTTGTCTCATTTGTAGTGTGTAAATGTTCATGTAAATAATTCTAAAGAAATACTCTACAGAAGGACTTAACGTAGAGCATCATAAATAGTAAAGGTAGGATGTATCATAAGAACTGGATATGGGACTCAGAGATAGCTGCCATATATTTGAATAAAAGTTGCTAGATCATAGCATAAGCCTAAAGAATTGTTTTTGTTTTCATGTCTGCTTCAGCATTGTGCAGCTCACTGCACATGTACATTAGTGTTTCTCCTCATGAACTTTACATTGATGATGACATCATACATCTAAAAACAGCTTCCCTTGACTCAAGAGAGAGAGAGTTTTAAATAATCAATCTTGACTTAAATAAATCAAATCTTAAAGAAATAATTGACCTTGTGTGCAGTTCGAGGTCAGCAGATGTCTTCTGTGATGGTTGCAGAGGAGGAAATTACATTTTGGGCCACATTTTGGCCACTTGGACAATTTGGCTAATAAGACATGTTAACCATCTGGTTCTTCACATTATTGCAACAGGGAATTTAAGCATGGTTTTGACCAAGCTCTAGAGAGAAAGCTAAAAATATGCAATAGGTGGAACTAGTTAGATATCAGAAAAATGAAGAAGAACAGGGAAGAATTATGATCTAGAGGTAAACAAGTATGCTTTGCTACAGCAAGAGCAGTAATTAAATTCATAGATTGTGTATTATAGAAAATGGTCTGCTCAGGAGGACGACTCTGCACTCAAGCAGAGATGGAAACAGAGCTGCACGTCTTTTTTTCTTTTTTCTTTTTTTTGACCTTGCACACAATCCAAATAAACTTAAGAAATAATTTATAACAGGTATAAAAAAACCATTGTTCTCTTTGTTCTGTTCCATTATTCGTTCCCTTTGTGATTGTGACGAGATACAACACATCAAGCTGCTAGTTAAACATGCTGTCTTTCCCCTCTGAAGGCATATTCAAGTTTGCATGAATGACTTATATTTTCTCAATATTTTTGTCATTCACATCCAGTAGTCATTGTTACTCTTCACGTTGGCAAAGAATACTGCTCTGTATCTTGACTGTAAAGTATATTATAATAAATAGGATGTAGATTTATTTTCACAAGTGTAATAACTCTACCAAAATCAATATTGAATCCAGATATCATTTTAAAAAGTTTGGAAAAAGCACACAATCATTTCAGTATAATCAGTTAAATGCATCCTAAATAATGCACCATATGCCAGGTCTCAGTATTACAGTGTCTCTAAAGGATCTTAAATGGTCTGTGCTCAGTAAAATAACATTGTAGTCCTCCCTTTCTATGGGTAAGCTCAGATGTGCAGCCAAATTGTCAAATGAAAACAAATAGCAACATGTATTTTCAAGTACAAAGGATGTTTCAATTCTACAGAGCAAGCAACAGAACACCACGTCGAGGAGGAAAAGCTGTCCACACAGGCTGCTGAAAAGGAGAAAACATTACATTGGTGAATTATTTCATTTCATTTGGAAACTTGCTTACCTCTCACAAAGTTAAAATGTTTAGGTCTTGATTGTCTGCAACAAATGATGCCACAGTATTGTTCCTGATACTTCCTCTTTCTTTAAGCTACACAAGCCAGCAGCATGGTCTTGCAGTCCTCACATACAACAACATTTCTCTGAACCTGAAGTATTGGCATTTGATGAACGACATGTTTGTATCCATTTGGCAGACGTTCTGTAGCCTCACCCTTTTGAAAAAATATGTGACTTTCTTTGTCATGCTGAGATGGATATAGATTTCAGTTTAGATACTGAAAACGGTGGTAAACAGCTAGCCTGGCTCTGCCCAAAGGTTTAACCATGAGAGCAGTTTTTTGTCATAGGCACAAAACATTAAAATACTGACCTGATGATGGAAAAGTAAAACAATTCAGTTATGAGCTTATTTTAGCTTATCTTTGCATTGCTTAGCAGGAGCTTTGGCGTCATATTTATTGTAAGACAGCTGCAAATGACCTGCATAATAATTGATTGACACTACAAGATAAGACAGAGCAGCACAGCCCAAAAGCAGTGGGGAGAATTGAGAAATATATGCAAATCGTTTATTTTGTAATTTATTACCATGCATTCAGAGTAATCTATGTCAGTGGCTCTTTAGACAGTGCTACAGGGTTTCTTATAGACAAATCCGAGTTTTTAGCAAATATTTATTTTGTACAAATATTTGAAAAATGATTTGTTTTCAGAAGAAAAAAAGGACAGATCAAATAACAGTGTGCGGGACTCGACTTGCTCACATCACTGTCTCCCATTTCTTTCCCTTACTCTGTTCTGCTGTCTGTCACGGATGTATAAATAGGTCTGTGGGTCTGACAGAGCTGAGCTTTGGTTGAGTGGTCAGTGCACTCATCTGTGCTCTGCATTTGAGACCCAGTGTGGGAACCCCCCTTCACAGAATAGTTTATTGAAGAACACTTATTTTAACACTTTAATATCCTAAAATTAGAAGTGTATAGTAAAAACAAAAACAGGATTGTTACGCCTTTTTCTACTTTTATTCGAAAATAACAAATACAGATACAAATACAAATACTGGGTTCTCTGCACACCCCCAGTCTCCACCCCATCACCCGGAATAAATCTCACACCAAGCTGAAGTCAAAACTTGGCAGCCCTGGTAAGGACATGATAGTGATATCGATCTAACCAAACTCTTGGTAAGAAGGCGAATAAGGGTATTTCCAAAAACTCTAATTGGTTAAAAGGATCAGTATATTAAGCACTAGTGTTACGTTATTTAACTCATCAGCACTAAATCAAGTTAAAGTGGAAAGAATCAATATTTGTATAACAATGGATCAAATGACTGTAAAAAAGTTCACCATGTCAATGTAATATATCAGTTTTACGTAATAGGTTTTGTGTTTACAGCTCATTGCCACTGTGTTTACAGCTCATTGCCAAGTGACCAATATATCAATTATTGCAGATTTAATAATAGCTGTTTTATTTTGCTGTGTTTTCATGTCCTTGATGCCTTTCACAGAAATGTGGTTTTATGGTAATGTACTTTCTTTATTTGCACACCACTTAGCAGACCGAGGCTCCCGGCCAAAATGGCTTAGTGGAAGCATATATTATTGCTGCATATGAACTTTTGACTTAAAGCATAATAACATTCCTTTACAGACAAAAATACTAAATAGATGCAGCAGAAGGTTTATATACATTGACAAGGATGAAAATATAAAGGAGGCACACAAGACTCACCAAGTTCTATTCAAAGGTTTTTGTCACTTTCAATTTGAGGGGAAAGCATTGTATACAGTTCATGCCTTCATGTTTCAGGTGGAAGAAAATAGAATTGAACACATAAATTTGGTGCAACATTTACTGTCTTCCTTCACTTTTCACTTCACTTTTCATTCATCATCTTAGGCTTCTGTGCCCATTGAACTGAATACGTTGCCCTGAACAACACTTCAGCAAGCTTTTTCTCTGATGATGTGGACATAAATCACTTTGTTGCTGCATCACAGAGAATGATGATAGTATTGATTTTACTTTAAATTGTGTATCTTGCTATGTTTCTATTCATGATGGAGGAGCCGTTCTGTATATCATAGAAGTCTAAAATCATATCTCCTTCATGATATACCAGTTGTCAGAATGTACATGTGAATCAGTTTGAATGTAGGATGTGAATTATATTCTTTTCTCTGCAGGGGTGCTATTTGGACCAATGGCCAACTACTTAAAAAACATTTATTTCTCAGGCAACACTGGAATTAGCCTTTCTGTCTCAGTGGCTATCTCAGGCATCTGCTTGTAGAAAAAGAAAAGAGAAGAGGTGTAATATGGGCATCATTATCAATAAGGCTTCTGATTACATTTTTATTTTTGTCTTGACAGAGTCCTTGCAGGATATTCAGCTGGCAATTTGATTGCATTTATAGACAGTAGATTTTGTCTTGCAGCTAATATTTATTTTAGATACACGCTGAAAAATCTGCCATTGTATTTCAGTTCTGTGCTCATATGCTGAATGACACTGGAACCATTTATTTTACAAATTGTATTGGTCTCTTTCACCTCACATTAGGGATGGGAAGCTTCACCAGTTTGCACCAGTGCACAAGTATAAACGTTCACAATGCAATTGCCCCGATTAAAAAAGTGTACACCAGATACAAGGGATGAACTGGCAATGCATTGTTTTGAAATGTGACCAATAACTTGTAACCAGTAACTTGATATTAGATTGATTCCTCCTCTCTAAACTGTTCCTCAAGCAAAATAGCATGCTAGTCTAAGTCTAAGTATCTTTACTCTCACAGCAAAACTGGGAAGCTGCACCTGTGGAGTACTGCCAAAACATTACAGGAGGAACTTGTGCTCTAGAATTATTGTCCGTAAGTAAGTGGCTTATTAAACTATTTTGACAGTAATTGTCTGGGTCACAGAGCATATGCATGTAAACTGGAGTCAGAGAACACTAAACTACGAAGGACTTGTGTGATAGTCTGTCTATTTGAAAGGTCCAAGTGATTTTTTTTTAGAGATTAAAAACAAACAGCGCAAATTAGATGATTTCTGAGTTGCAGTACTTGAGAAACAAATACGTAAACAGAAATGGCACTTTTGTTTTTGGTTAATTTATGATTTACAGCATGCTTAAGAAATTAAATCAAAATCTGTGTACTATATTGACTGGCATAGCATCATTCTTTTTGCATTGTGTCAAATCCAGTCGTATCACATTGAATCACATTGTGTTGAGTCAAATCATGTTGAATCACATTGCATTGGGGTGAATCATATCTTGTCACATTAGTAGTCGCCTCACATGTATCTTTAATGTATTGGATTGTTTGCAATGTATCAAGATGTGTATCACAGTGAAGTAGATGCACTGGCATGCTGTTTTAGAGCAAGCTAAACTTTTTTGGACATTAGACTTTCTCTAGGGATACTCATCTCCTGTTAGTGTTCTGTATCCTGTACCTATAATAGTAGCCCTAGAGCTATATGTTTCCCATCATCTGTCACTGTGCCCTGCTTCCAGTCCTGGCTCTGCAGCCTCAATGCTTCATGCTTGTAGAAACACACAGCCAAGTTGCATGATGCTCATTATTTCTGACAAATATTATAACACTGACTATTTTATGATATGAAAATATATTCATGCTGAGCAGGTTCTGATTCAGTGATTTACTTTAATTAATGAGAATTGTATTCATACTTTTAATTTAATTCAGAGAATAGTAACAGGGAAAGCTGGACACGTATCATCAAGAGTCCCATTTTCCTTCTTCAGATGATGATCAATGGAGACAAAAGGTCTGAGCCGGTGGCAGAGTGACTCATGGAGGCCAGCTGTAATTGTGTTTACCTCACAGCTTTAACTCGGCTCATAAATTATAAAAAGTGCTGTACTGATGAAAAGGGGCCAGAAGTGAGAAGAAGCAGGTTTTACTTCTGGGATTGGCAAAGGAAACAGGTTATTCTTTTGGTTCTGCGTGTTGACTCTGGATCCCAACATATTGAATGTGAATGCATATTTCATGACAGAGCTTTGGGAGTGAGGGAGAGGAAAGGCGGTGAGTCGAAGAGAACATTCTTCAGGGGTATACACAGAGACACAGCAGCGTCACAAAATAAATGTGTGTCTTGCACTTTGGGTTCACGATGACTTTCTGTTCCGCTGTCAAACACAAGTGCAACACATCGCAGGTGTAACTGGTCAACGAGATGTGTCACGGTGAAGTGCTTCATAAGAAGGCCTGGTGATCCTCTTCACGTTGCCACGGGGCTGAACAAGAGGAGAGGGATTAGAAGATTCAGATAGAGGTGTCTTTGGGGTTTATTGTGGAGCTGCAGCTTGTCAGATAATGAGGCAAGAACACCAGATTCCCCCCTGCATAATGATTAATCATTAATGCTGATATTACTAGAGGAGGGAAAGGCTGTGGTGACAGAAGGGTCATGTTCGGCTATTTACAGTACTGTGACCGTGAAATGGGAGGGTACAAGAGGAAAATCTTTGAAACACTTTAGTGATGTGCAGAGATGAGCGGGCGTGTGTAATGGAAGCAAAATTATTTCCTGTCACAGCTGCTTTTACCCTATCAATACATCACACTTTCACAGACCCCTATTAACCTGGAGATCAGAATTTCATGTTTGGTATACTAATTTGCACAGTCAACTAAATAAATTTCCTTTTGCTTTTACTTTTCCCAGCAATCAGCATATAAACGATTTACAATCAGCCAGGCAAGGAACACTATCTGCAATAGTTGTGACCCTTATCATTAATTATGTTGTTAAAAGCTTTGCATGACATTATATTGATGCTGTAAATGCCCACTATCATCAGCATTTTAATCAATGTGAACACATAATTGTCTAGGGTTGGATCTAATTACATATTTATGTACCTGATGAATATCAAATGGACAACTTGAGTTCACGCACCATTTTAGAAAACATCTGCCTCGTGAAAGTATTTTTGAGGAAATCACTGCCAATTCCAGAGGTGATGATCTGTAGCTGATTCTCCTATATGATCGATTGGGAGGTGGGGCATCCGTTTCATACACAATGGACGAGTATATGGTCCATTTTGCCATCAGAGCAAAGACTATACAGATCGCTCAGCATTTTATTGGCCATCTGGACGAATAACCTGCAGATTCTCAGAGTAGCTGTATGGAGTACAAATGCAATATTGTGCATTCACCCTATACATTTAAAAGATTGAAGAATCTTTAAGGTTAGATAAAATGAAATATAATTTCTGTGGGAAAGTTAATGCTTTACCGTCTGTTACGATGTAGCAGTGTAACTAACAAACAAAAGTTTAAAAACATTAAAGAGTAAGAGGAGGATTACGTTAATTCAGGAACAGATTTGAAGTCACGCTTCCACTGTCTGCATAAGTGGCTCATTCATTCAGCTTTGTGGCTACCAGCTGACTTGTAACGTCCAGTCATATTCATGCAGTACAGCACAAGATAGATAAGTAGCACCTTAACATCCTCTTTATGTGCTAGGCCTTTGCTGATTTTACAATGATAACAGTTGTCATGTATGTTTATTAGGGGGGGGATTCATTATTCCCATAAAATAGTAATTTTTACCAAAACTCTGACTTTTTTTGAGGGCTCAGGTACAGTCTGTCACTCTTGTGTAAATTTGTTCCCCAGCATCACATGAGCAGAGCAACACCACTGAATATCACTGAAAAACCTGAATCATGCTGCAATAACTGGCTACCTCAGTTCTTAGGTGTCCTGAGGTCATCACTGGCTGCATCACAAGATTATTTTGTCTCTGGTGAGTTCGCATTTCAACACCAACAGACACAGACAGTTTCATTTTCACTTTGAGGAAATAGGTTTTAAAAGATATATGGCGTAATACAGCAGAACATATTTTTCTAACTAGCTCAATATCTTTATATCTATACAGACACTTGGCATTAGAGCTGCAATGATTTGCCAGTATACAGAAGATAAATTTAACCAGCTGTTTTGATTTTGAGCAATTTTGTCCGGTTCTGAAATGTGAATATTTTCTGGTTTATTTAGTCATCTGTGTGATGGTTCACTGAATATCTTTGATTGTGGACTGTTGGTGGGGACAAAACAATACATTTAAGGACACCACCTTAGGTGTCATTTTCTTGACAAAACAAGTAATACAGAAAAAAAATCTACAGATAAATCAATAAAAAAATGAATCTTTAGTTGCAGCCCTACTTGAAACTGCAGATTTAGAATAGATCAGTCAGTTAACTTGCTTAAGAAATATTGAATTATGTGAATACAGAGTTAATATCTGGTTTCTAGGCCCTGACCTCCTCACTTCCCACAAGCATGCACCAAGTATGTACAGCCAATACACAAAGCTACTAAATGTGAATATTCATTTTTGACTAAAACATGCTTGAAGCATCATAAAGCACATTCAAAACAACAAGAGAAAAAAATGAGCAAAAGCCATTGGAGAAATTGCAGTAATTCACAACTGCAGAAATGCAGTCAAGCCTCTGTTTCACCCACAGTTGCTAATTTCTGCTTCAGTATGAAATGCCTCAAGGTTAGATTTTGCTGGATAACTTAATAAAGAGCTGTGAAGTCTTGTTGAGTTTTACATAAATTCCCCAAAAGTGAAAATATATCCTGAGAACTGTACAAAAAAAATAGACAGCCATGACTAATTTGATTGTTTGTCATGGACTGCAAGAGTTTGTTTACCCTTCAGAAAGATGTAATTTTTGTGGTTTTAAGGCAGACAGTTTAAATTGTAGATTGCTTCATTCATATGATCATCTTCTTTATTTTGAGACTCAACACATTTTGCTATGTCTTTTGATGCCAGACATGCTGTAACAGCCATCACAGAAGTGACCCATACTTTATCTCTCCTCCATCTAGCTTTCAATACTCTTGCCGTGGTTGCTGCGTTCTGAAAATGTTGCAAAATTAAACTCACTGTTTGTTCTTCTCCTGCTTGCTGGGTTATTTCTAATTTAGAACAAAAAATTCATCAAGAGCGACTACTGGTTGTATATTTTCTCTACATGTTAAAGTCTGGTTGTTAAGGAGCTTACAGGGATCTCTGGAAACGATGGCTGCTCAGATATTAAAGCAGCCTGCCTGTTCTCTGCATTTGATATTTCATTCAGCACATCCTCTTTAGGAGTGCAGACTTACATAAAATCATCTTTACTTTCTCATTCAATCCAGTTTTGACAATTTCATTTTGCATGTAATCCATCTCATGGCTGGCTTGCAGATGATTTTTGTGCAAAGGGAACGTTTTGAGATAGAAAAGTGACAGTTGGCTATATCGCTTCATGTAATAAGAAGACATGTTTTGCACTTTTAGTCATGAGTAATTCACAAGCCCATTGAGCCCTTTAGATGCTCCCACATATCAAAGCTGCAATAGACCTCCTGCAGTTTATCAAAGTCATTTCTGTCTTTATTGGGACCTCACTATTTCCTACATTGCTCACCGCTTCTGAAGAGAGGCATGATGAGGAAAAACACTTTCAAATAGGTCAGCAGAGAGACCAATCAACCGCGGCACCATCTGTCCCTCTAATGACTACCTGGCTGCTCTGTGATGTGACACGGTTGGCTGGAGAGGCTCCAGAGCAAACATCCTCTCATTAAGTCACTGCATTTCTACCCAGCTCTGCACAACTGACGACACGTGATCAGGCCTGTCTCTTTTTAACACACAAAAATACAGCACGCTATTGTGCTCTTTCATCAAGAGGAGGTGATGCTTTTTCGAGATGTATACAATAAAAAGTGAACCTTTGTTTTCAATTTGTCTGTAAAAAGTGGAATACATCACGTCACTACTTTCATAAGCCTTGTCTGAAAATATTTTCAGCAACACAGTAATGATCTGCGTCATGTTTTTTTTAATCCTGGTGTTTGGCTGAATGACTCACAACATTATTAGATATACTGGCTAGAAATAAGATTCCCTCCAAATAATCTTTTCAATTAAGTTATCATGTGATAATAAATTTACCTGCAGTCTTAGAAATATGCTTTAAAACAGAAAAGACAAAGCTGATTTAACTGCCCACAAAATAGTTTCCATAGCAATTTTTTTTACCCTTTTTAGTAAAGCTGCATTTTGATTATTGATGTGATTACTTGGCTTGCCCCCAAAGCATCGGTGATTTGAAAAATCAGTTGAGAAGCCCCTGAGTCTACTCCCATTTTGTCAGTCAAATCAGTCTTTTTTTTAAACTGCTGCATTACACACAGAGTAACACAAGTCATGTCTCAGAATTACGTAACTGTTGGAAACAGAGAGGGGTGATGGAAATGGAGGCACTCTCAGCTCCAGTGTAGAAGTCAAGCCAGCTAAAGATACTGACACTTGTCTGTAGCTCAAAATGATTTATTTTCAGAATATTGTCCATACTGTAGTGTTATTGAATAAGTACCATTACCAGTTTTCCCATAACTTATCACATTTACTGTAAATACTGTACTATACGTTGGAAGGTTTTTAAAATTCCTTTGATGTATATTTTTTAAATACAGATTGACTTATTAAATTATTTTAATTAAATGAGTCATATTCATATATAAGACATACATATATAAGAGAACACTTGAGCCACAAGGCATTACATTTTTATTTCCAGAGTAAAAAAAAATTAGAATAATTTTTCTGGATATGTCAAGGCTTGGTTGTGCCTGATGATGTCTGCGAACCTACAGTATGTGCCAGAACCAATGCCTGAATAGCCCTCATGCAATTTATTTCCTGGTTGTGTGCTAATGCTGAAAATCCAGGGCACTCTCTGTAACATTGGACACATCACTCAAAGTTGTGCTTGCTTGACATTTGAGAAGTGATTTTTATATATGCAGTTGGCATTTTGTGTAACACAATCTTCGGCATAATAACTTCTAATTGGAAGATTGGTGCTTCAATCCCCGGCTCTTCCAGTTCACAATTGTCCTTGGGCAACATACTGAACCACAAATTGCTCCTGAAGACTGTGTGAGTGTGTTTGAATGAGCTTTAGAAACTCCTCCTGACAGGGGCGTCACTAGGTTTTAAGGACAGGGGGGGCTTAGCCCCCAGGAGATGCACAGGATGTGAGCAAACGTTTAATTTCACAAACAGTTAACAAAAACTGAGAAACTGCTATTCCACTTTTTGGACAGATTTAACAGATACTTTACTGTGTAAATGTTTTAGGCCACCATTACATTTTTAACACAGTACAACAACAAACACAGGAAGTACTGTATGTTTACAGCATTAACAACAACAAAAAAAGAAAAAATCCACATAGCTACAGTGCCGTATTCAACCAATGCTTCTTATTCATTAAGAGCCCACATGTATTATCGAAAACTGTATGCAAAAAAAGAGCACTGTGTTCCCACAAAGTACACCATTTTAAAATAACATGGCTACAATTGGCAGTTACTTGGTGGGTGGAAGCATCAAAGAATGTCGTCTGTTTTTAAGGGTGGCAAAGTGTAATAAGATGTGTCATTGTGTGCTCATGTGCGTCCTTGAGGAGGGTGAGTTCACTATTTGGCGTTGTATGTGATTATTGTATGTAAAGTGCACTAAATGACGATCGCTACGGTGCTAGCTTAGTTGCTATGATGATCGCTACGGCGCTATGTTAGTTGCCATGACAACCGCTACGGCGCTATGTTAGTTGCCATGACAACCGCTACGGCGTCAGTTTAGTTGCTAATATTGAAACCAGTTATACTTGAGACAATATATTTTCAATATATTGAAGAATATATTGTTAACACTCAAGTCATATACTTGAGTGTTGTTTGATCTTAATTCTCCTGTAATCATATATGTGTCTCCTATTTCACATGTGTAAGATAAGCTAAATGGCAGAGTTATGATCAGTTCTATCTGTATTATTCTGATTCAGTTCCTGCAGCCGTTGGCCTGGCCCAAATAGTACAAAAAAGTCACAACAAAATACACCTCTAGTAAGAAGAAGAAGAGCCATTGACTTATTATTAATGAATGTATTATTTTAACGAGTCTCAGGTCTTCAGTTCAGATAAACAATCATACTTACTTTAACGTTACATCACTTCAGACACACACACACACACATACACACACAGCCAAATCTACTGCCAGTTCACACAAAGTAAATAAGTTCATACACAACATACCATGGCATTTATCGCGGCCGCTGGTCTACTTTTCTCTCCTTTTTGCCGCCTCTAGATTGTTGTTGACGTCTGTACGTCATACGACGTCTTCTCTGGAGATGCGTTAAATGGCTACCGTAATAACTGGTAATTTTATCTAGGCGCATTTTTCCCCCAATCAGTGTCAAAATCGGGGACATTTTCGGGGACAGCTTTGACCGGGGACAGGTCACCCAAAACGGGGACTGTCCCCGGAAATCGGGGACGTCTGGTCACCTTATCCTAATGCTACTCTAGTTGCTTCTGTATGCTCCGCTCACACATGCTGCAGGTACCCAGGTAGAGAGTGCAACCTGGAAAACGTGGACTGGATTTCTGTGATGTGGGTGTGCTCTATAGGAACAAGTGGAATGGATTGGATAAAGACGCACTGACTCGGACTCTCTACCCTCCGCTATGAAGTGAAGGGAAACTAAGATTTATGATCTTATTTAAGTTGATAATGACTGGTTATATGATTATTTATTTGAACTCATATTCTGGCCACATTATATTGAATTTGTCTGCCCTTTTTTGTAAAAAAAAAAAAAAAAAAGAATTAATAAATGAACATAAAATTATTTAGGGGGGCTTAAGAATATTTTAGGGGGGCTGAAGCCCACACATATGAGAGTGAAAATTAGTGGTAGTGTGAAAATGGGAAAAATTATTTGGGCATAGCAGTGTGAGTAATTCTGAGGTCTGACACCCTGATTGGCAAAATACGCTGATGCTTTAAGCTCCAAAGCTCCGAGGCAAACAAATCTGTTATTTCATCTTCTTTCAACTTCATTAGTCCAATTTTATTGGTAATACCTGTTATTTGTGCCAGAAACATATTTTGTCAATATTGCATATCCTTATGCTGCTATGTAAATACAGTTATTGGATCAGACTTTATATGTGTATGCATGTTTTATGTGTGAGAGAAAGTGTGTGTGTGTGTGTGTGTGTGTGTGTGTGTGTGTGTGTGTGTGTGTGTGTGTGTGTGTGTGTGTGTGCGCGTGCGTGTGTGTGGATTTTGGTTTTGCCTCTATGCTTTTGCTTGCTGTTAATATGTAATACACTTTATGCTACATTTTATTGTATGAAAAGTGCTATATGAATAAATTCTGATTGATTGATTGACATAGGGACTCAGCAGATACCCAATATTAAAGGGGCCATAACACATAACTTATGCCGGCATTATACGTTAATTGTCCGCACTCTAAATATTCAGACAGTACAGTAATCAGACAGTAGACAGTTATACATATATAAATTAGTTTCAGATTTTCTTTGGAAAAACTCTCTCTTGCTAACAAAGCAATCGTTGAAAATCTCAATTTCATCTTTAAGCTGTTTAGTGTCTTTCGCAGCATATTTTCTTGTACATACTGTATCTACAACAGCATCTATACTTGTTTTATTTATGCTGGTCTAGAACAGACCAATCAAGTCATGTACAGCAAAGTGCTCATCATTCGTACTCAGTCATAGTCATCCCTAACTTCAGCAGGTGTTTACTTACTGCTTGAGTCTGATGGAGGTTAGGGTTAGGGTTAAATCTATAAAAATAATGTGTTATAGGATTTCCTCTAGCACCACCTATCCTTATACACCTATTCCAACTTGTGTCATGGAGTAACCTCTAAGAAATAATTAACAAAGAAACCATCACGTGTCATCATACTGCTCACATAGTGTCTAATGGGCTACACACATAAAAGCATTAATTTCTCTGCATATTTTAATGTATTTTTAAATAATATTTTAAAAGTAAAATTCTG